>NC_056729.1:1714443510-1714676078 GCF_019279795.1 Protopterus annectens | reverse complement strand
TCTACTCTAAATCCAGGGCAGGCTTTGCTACTGCAGTTCTGCAGGGCCTCATAGCCGCTCCTAATGCTATTTAGCTCCAGCCTCCCAACCATAGCTTTGGGATTCAACCCAAGTGTAATGACTGCACCAGTGAAACACGAAGAACATAGTACAGTTGTGTACACTTAACATAAATGTAGATGTTCGAGTGTATTCACTGTTGCAGTCCAAGTTAACCACCCGCCATCCCCCATATCTTTGCTGGAACTGCACTTCTCTAATCTATGCAACCTATGTGGTGTATTTGCTTGTAGATGAAGGTATAATATATATTTTGTGAAAGCATGTTTTAATGGCATATTTTTAGCCTAGCCTTTTGGGGGCACCTGACATCTGGGGCAAGAAAAACTGAAAAAAATGGTGTTGGCTGCATTTTTTATACCCCTGGTGCACTGACGTCGGGGAGGAGGCGACAGCAACCGACGCCGGACCTAGACTTTGGAATTCAGGCCGACTGAGGGTAGCCTGCCAGCAGGATAACCCAAGTGTAATGACTGCGACAGTGAATACACTCGAACATCTACATTTATGGCAAGTGTACACAACTGTACTTTCCTCATGTACCTTTACTTTCCATTTGTACTTTTGCTCCCATGTTGCTTCTTAAAAGAGGCAGTTTGCCTAATGGATTTACTTATTTAAAGACAATACAAAAATGTGATGTAAACAATATTTAGTGATATTTTTTCATGTTTGGAACAATATGAACATAAAATACAGCTGTCTTAAACTCCTTTTGAATAGTGTCACTGAATATGAAAGCACTTAAGCTTAACAACGTTCACAAATTTTGGAGAGATTGCATGAAACAAAATCAGTCAAAAGTCAGTGCAGTAGAGATAAGTGAAACAGTAACCATTAAATGGCAAATCAATTGTTGTAGTGGGCAGGAGAGAAGAAAGCTTGTTTAATGATTTTTATGAACATTTATGTTTTTCATGCTTCTAGTTTTAATTTTTCATTTGTTTTCCAGGTGATGGTTCTTCCTTTCGGGTTGACACAAGTATCATCAAGCAAAGAGCACCAGTTTTACTCAAGTACCTTGACTCTGATACAGAGAGAGAATTACAAGCACTTTATGCACTACAAGCATTAATAGTAAAACTTGACCAACCTCCCAGTGAGTATTATAGAGAGAGATTGCTGGTTAGTAGAAAATGAAAAATATTGACCATAAAATTTCTTGTTTCTATCTGGGATATTGCCATGCTTTGAAGGATTTAAGGGTTTACTGGCTCAGATTTTGCCTTAGCAGTATTTATTTATTCAGTTTGTTTACCAAGAAAGTCTTACTGGGAAAACCAGCCCCTTTACAGTAGAGGCCCAAGGAGAAAACTTCTCCAAGAAATAACAGAAGTGACATAAAGTACACTTTGGTAACATGGAGCAACATTACATACAAAGCTGCACAAGAACTACGTACAGCAGTACTTATACAAAGTGCGGAACGTGACCTGTTTGAGACAGCTGCCCTTTGGGTGAAGCCATGTTCATTGAGTTTTTTTCTGGATTGCAAGTACATTTGGATGTTTTGGGGAGCGGAACAAAGTCCTGTAATTTAAGTGCTATGAGAATGCACAGTCAGTGCAGTCAGGTTTAAATTTTGGAGTTAATATAGTGGGTTAAGATTGAGAAATACCTCTGACATTATATGTGGGGGTTTTGGTGAAAAGTGTGAGTGAGAGGGGATGATGTCTCGGGAGATAAGGTTATGTGTATTAGTGATCCTAGTAGGAGGTTTGCTGTCAAATGTACTGGGAGTCATTTAGTTTTGGCAAGAGTTAAGTAAGAAGTGTTCATGAATGGTAGAGTTAGTAATGAACTGGCAGATCTTATTGGAGCTGTTTCGCAAGGTGGTAGCATTTTTCTTTACTATAATTCACCTCGAGTCTAAACACTTCCTGGACCCGAAATTAGATGGTTTTGCACATGGTTATACTGCCTTTAATGAAATCTTCCCTCTCCTCTTTGACTTATGGATCTAGTATACCTTTCAATCTTGATCCAATTTGTGAGCCTGCTTTTTGAAAGTTGGTATTTTTCATGAGTTTTAGGAGGAGTCTATGATTGATGAGAAAAAGGCAAGGATAATAGAATACTACGCCTTTTAGAACCTGTCTTAAATAGTTACAGCTTTGGTTATACATTCAGCCTTCAAAACAGCCTGTAAAATACCTATGAAGTTGTCACCCAAACATTATCTTATCTTAAACACCCATTTGATGCTGGGGTGTGTTTTGTTGAACCAAAAGCTTTTGACTTCATGCAGTGACATTTGCTGGACTTAATCTGTTCTCAGCCCCTCCTACCCTGCTCTCCGACATACTTAGCCTCAGATAAGGAGTCTTGTGTCCGGATCAGTAATGCATGAAGATGTGCCCCCCCCCCCCAAATCTGTACATTAGTAATTATTGTGCTGATTTGTCAGTGTACCAGATATATGTTAAGTCTTGTCTGATAGAGAAGGCAAGAAGAAAGCAAGCATCTCAGTAAGACTGAAGGTGGCATTGTTCTGTAGACAGTTTGTAAAGTATGTGCTTGACATAAGTGCTACTTTGGTGAGGATAATGTTAAACAGAGTGATGCTTCAAAGCACCTTATGACTGTATGTGTAAACAGTAGCAGATACAATTCAGCTCTTCTTGCAGAATGCTTCCTATGCTGCTGGTGGCCTATTTGGCAGATTTTAACAACAGGCTCAGAACAGAGAAGCTTGAAGATGAATGAATACATTGCATGCATTACATTCATGACAGAAATTTGATACATGGAAGAGTGGCCCTTTGAAATGTGGTTGCCTAATAACAAACCTTTTTTTTTTCTTTTGCTAAGTAGGCAAGTCCACCGGACTTTAACTGTTCCTTTTTCAGGAGCAACCTTGCAGCACTGTCTGGTTGCATGTCAAGTTCAGAGTCGCACAGTAGACAAAGGTGGGTGGAGTCGAACCCTGTACCCTGGACTCCAGGAATCGGCTCATTAGCAGCTATTTTTGCCACTATGGTGATACAGGGTACATTACCACTGACCAGCCCAAGGGAAGTTGTTAGGGCCAGTTTGATAATATATTCTCATTGCTAGAATGCCGGGGAGAGAGTAGTGATTCCTCCTAGGTGAGTGATGTGAATGGACAGCCCTTCCAGTTAGTTTTGAGTGTTTTCTTCCCATTATCAGCTGTACAGGAATGTTAGGTATTGTAAAGATTTGAAGTGGACCAGCACTCACCTCCATTGATGTTCCCTGTGGACTGTGAGTTATTGGGGGGGGGGGGGCGGGCAAGGATTGCGAGTAAATGATTAGCTGAAGGTATACTTGGCACAGGCTCAAACCCCCTTTTAGCTACTTGTTTGACAGGTGAATGGAATCCTGTCATGGAGGAACTGATGGTTAGCAGGTATGAGGGGAAGCTGTTTTATGACAGGTGAATGGAATCGTGTCATGGAGGACTGATCATTACCAGGTATGAGGGGAAGCATATAGACAAAAATCTTGAGCCTCAGTTTCTTTGGAGAAAAAAGCCTTTTGAATAGTAGTAGATTAATGTCGCTCGTCTGGTCAGCATAAAACAGATGAACATCTATGGGTTCTGTTCAAGCAGCTTTATTATGTACAAAACACATCAGGATTGAGGCTTAATAACTTTAACTTAGATAAACTTACTTTGCTCACTCTCTGGCTGCACTCAAAATGGCACTGACGTTAACATGTGTTTGATATTTATATGTATGTGCTGTCCTTGGAAATCTTTCTTAAAGATGCAACACACACTATGCTACATCCTCCCTTTTTGAGAAATGAGTCATGCATTATTGATGACATTAATTGACATGCAGTCAATACAAATAATTCTTTGTCATGCAATTATACAGCACTAAATATATATAGACAGTTATGTCCAGGTTGCTGTGTATTTCACACTAGGTCTCGAAATATGACCAAATCATGTGACATAGAAATTAGAACTAGGTCTACTAACTGGGACACTCTCTGCTGAATGTTCTGCTTTTGAGACATCAGGAACATAATCGGGAATGGAAGTAGGAGTTGACACGTTCTGCTAACAGGAACATTGTCTGGATTGTTCTGAGATTTAGAGTCTGTATCACAGGAACAATGCTGTGATATCAATTCTGATACAGGAAGATGACGTCTGCGATTTCTCCAGTACCCCACACCCTCAGATTCAATGAAGTAGGATCTAGGCTCGGCACATACTTGTTACTTGACCAGTCCAGTCGAAATCTTTCACCATTTGTATCCTCACTGTTTCTCCTCTTTTCATAGGTTCATAGTTTAGTACTAAGCTAACTGCCCTTGCCAGCCATTTTAAGCCTAGCCAGTTATCCCTTGTGAGACTCAAACCCTGCACCTTGTGTTTGTAAGGCAAACACCTTAACCATTAAGCCACCCTCCCAACCCCTTTTCAGTGGACAAAGAAATCTGCTTGATTTATCATAATTGGACGTCTGGAAAGAACACTTTCTGAATAGTTGGGCTTTGATTGTTTTTTGTAGCTTTAACCTCAACAAACTGGAACTGATAGGCAAGGCTGTTCTGGCTTGTCTGGTCTTTGAGCAGACAAGCCAACTATATCGTCACTAGGTATGTTTCTGAGATTGAGTAAATTCAAAAAGGCATCAGTATTATCACTCTTTGACTTCTCTAGTAATTGCTTTGCCCTCTGTACTGCACGTTCAGCTAGTCCATTTGACTGTTACTCTGGACTACTACTAGTAACATGTACAAAGTCCCATTCTTTTGCAAGTTTCTGACACAACTGATTGGTAAATTGGGTACCATTGTCAGAGTTAAGCTTCTGTGGACTCCCATGGACTGAGAAATGACATTTTAACTTGGTAAAAGCAGTGGATGTTGGGTTAGGTAGTAAGTCAACCTCAAACCAGTTTGAATAAGAGTCTACCAGCAGTAAGTAATCCTGATTGTTCCACTCAAATATGTCAGTGGCTTCTGTTGACCAAGGTAGTAGAAGAAAAAACTAAGTCCACAAGCTATGTAAGGAACGCTTCACCCACGAACCAGTCAGTAAAACGAAAAAAATTGATGAGTGGACTTCCACAGCTGATGGAGCAACTCCACACACTTTAATAACACACAAGAACCCCACTGTGGAATTATAGAGAAACTCACTAAACTAGGTATAAATCTCTGTGTCACAAGATGGGTTACCAACTGGCTCACTGACAGAACCCACACTGTGAAAGTGGCAGACGCCAAGTCCGACTTCAGACCAGTGACAAGTGGAGTACCACAGGGTTCAGTCCTGGGTCCTGTCCTGTTTAGTATCTACTTTTCTGAAGTACAGGCCAAAACAGAAGGTCTTTGAATAACGAAGTTCGCAGATGACTGCAAACTAGGAGCCATAATTGAAACTCCTAACGTTGTGAACATCTTACAGAAGGGCCTCACGGAGACAGATGTCTGGTGTCAATGCAATGGCCTCAAGCTCAATGCCAAAAAGTGCATTGTCATCCCCTTTGGTAAAAACTCTGTACCCACATAGGTGGTAGTCTACTTAACACCGAAAGTGTGATGAGACCGTGGGACACAGGTGAACAGTAGTCTCTCCTTTGATAAATCACATCACCACAGTAGTCAGGAAATCCTTCTACATGCCACACCTCATCACAAAAGGTTTCTTATCCAGGAAAAAAGAGGTCATTGTTCCCCTCTACTCATGACATTAGACTCATAGAGTACAGCGCTCCTTTTGGTATGTACCTCACAAGATATCTACAGCAACTGGAAAGGCTGCAGAAATACCTCACAAAGAGGATTACTGGCCTTAAACAGATGCCCTACGCAGACCGTCACAAAAAACTCCAGCTTTACTCTGTCGCATATCGCCTGCTCAGAGGCGATCTCTGCCTAACATACAAAGCTATGTCAAACCCAGAGCTGTTGGACATGCTCCACTTAAAGAAATCCCAATCCCTCCGAGCTACACACTCTAGGGACCTAAACCTTGTCACCACAATAAACAGAACATGCCAGAGGGATAGATTCCTGTCCCAGAGACTTCCCATACTCAGGAACAAACTACCTATCTATGTCAAACAGAGCTCCTCATTAGCACCCTTCAAGAAAAATCTTGATGATTGGATGGGAAATAGGAAATTCATCCCGGGGATCACCTCTGTGGCTCTGCTCGACAGGGGCACAGGAAAATAATTTTCTTGGGTGGCTTAAGCCAGGGTACCTTTTTGGCTAGGCTTATATCGGCCCTAGGGCCAATAGCCTAGTACCTACCTATGAACCTAAAAATAAAAACAACAAACTGTGTGTTATTGAAGTGTCTGGAGTTGCTGCATCAGCCATGGAAGTCCACTCATCATTTTTTTTCTTTTTGCTAACCAGTGTAGTTCAGGAACTTGACTTAGCTGAAGTAGTTATTTTTGCAAGTGCAGTCTAGTACTATTGCATACTGAACAAGAGGAAAGTACTTTATCAATGTGTTTTACTAGAGAATGCCAAAATACTAGTCCTCTCTCCCTTTCGGTAGCTTCGGAACCTAGGTGACCACGATGCAAAATCTGGATATATTCAAGTTGTAAGGAAGCAGGAACAACAATTTTAGGACTTTTGAAAATAATGCTATCTTCCATCAACATCTCCTCTATGTAAGAAAAATATGTAAGAAAAATAAGTTTGCACTTCAGGCGCTACACTAGACTGCTTCGACGGCCATCCAACATTAATGAAGTGATTGGGCTTTTGCAAAATTGGATCAGTCTTTGTATGATCTCTTAGCTCATCAAGTCTCTTGTTAGAAAAAGTATGCACTTGCATGACTTCAAAGTCAAAATTGTCTGCATTAAGCTGTTTCGTTGTATTTTTGGGCAATCTGGATAAGGTATCCGCCAGATAAAGAAGTTTGCGTTTTGTATAGACTATTGTGAAGTTGTACCTTTGCAATTTGAGGATCATTCTTTGTAATCTCGCTGGAGCCGAATGCATAAAAGTTCTTTCTCAATTTGAGCTTATTGCATTTCAGTGTGGGTAAGGGTTCTAGATGTATAGAATACTCGTCTGCCTTCTTGAAGAATAAATGTGCCAAGACCAAATTTTGAAGCATCACAAGAAAGAGTTACTGGTTTATTGACATTGTAGTATCTTAATGTAGCTGGGGTGGCAATTTTCTGCTTAAGGTCTTCAGATGCTCTCTGGTGCTGTTCCAACCAAGACCATGTAGCATTTTTGTGCATTAGCTCTCTCAAAGACACTGTCAACTCACAAGTCTGTGATAAACTTGTCTAAATAGTTGACCATACCAAAAAAAGTTGTAGAGCTTGAACATGATCTGGTGCTGGCAGCTCTAGAATGGCTGCTTGGACGGATCTCATCACAAGCCAGTGCTAGTAAATAAATGACCTACATATGTAATTTCTGGTAGTCTGAATTTGCACTTCAGAGGATTGAGCTTCAAGTTCACTTCACGTGCTCTGTCTAGAGCTTTCCTAAGGTTTCTGTCATGCCATTCACCATTGCCTCCAACCAATAAATCATCTACTATTGTGGCAGGCACAAGGATAACCTGAAGAAATTTGCTCCATTGCACCCTTAAAGACTTCACCTGCATAATTTATTCCAAATGGCATCCTGAGGAACCTACATCTTCCAAATGGGGTACTGTGAAGATTTGTGATCAAGCATTACTTGCCAAAATTAACATTTTGCATCCAAGTCAGAAAAAACAGTGGCATTCGGTATTAGGGCTGCGACTTCAACTGTATGGATAGGATAATGCTGTCTCTCTAATGCTTTGTTCATATCTCTTGGGTCAATACATATTCTGATTTAGTCTGAGCCTTTTTTGTGGGCTGCTACCATGGACGACACCCATTCAGTATGTTCTGTAACTGGACAGATTACACCTTGCTGTACCATTTTGTCTAACTGAGCTTTGACTTTATTCTGCATAGCTGTCAAGATTTGGTACTAGGCTATCGGCCCTAGGGCCTATGCAAGCCTAGCCATAACAATTCCCTGGCTATTTCTTCCCACAGTATTTACTTCCCTGGATCCCTGTCTAGCAGGGCGACTGACGTGATCCCCAGGGTGAATTTCCTATCTCCCATCCAATCATCAAGGTTCCTTTTGAAGAGGGCCAAAGAGGCGCTCTGCTTGACATGTATGGGCAGTCTTTCCCAGAGTCTGGGGAGTCTCTGGGTCAGGAACCTATCCCTCCAGCATATTTTGTTCATTGTGATGACAAGGTTTAGATCCCTGGAGCGTGTCTCTCTGAGGGATTGGGATTTCTTTAAGTGTAGCATGTCCAACAGCTCTGGGTTTGACATGGCCTTGTATGTTAAGCAGAGATCGCCTCTGAGTCAATGATATTCCACAGAGTAAAGGTGGAGTTATTTTAGACGGTCAGCACAGGGCATCTGCTTTAGGCCTGTGATTCTTTTAGTGAGGTATTTCTGCGGCCTTTCCAGTTGTTGCAGATGTCTTGAGAGGTGCATGCCAAACGGGGCTTTGTATTCTATAATGGGTCTAATGAGGGATGCGTACAGTGGGACAATGACCTCCTTTTTTCTGGATGAAAATCCCTTGGTGATGAGGTGTGCCACATAGAAGGATTTCCTGACTAATGTGGTGATGTGGTTATCGAAGGTGAGACCACTGTCCACCTGTGTCCCTAAGTCTCATCATGCTTTCGATGTTTAGTGTACTGCCACCTATGTGGTAATTCATAGGTACATGTTTTTTCCCAAAGGGGATAACTATACATTTCTTGGCATTGAGCTTGAGCCCATGGCTGTGGCACCAAGCATCTGTTTCTGTAAGGCACTTTCGTAGCATATCCACATCATTTGGGGATTCATTAATGGCTCCCAGTTTGCAGTCATCTGCAAACTTTGTTAGCCAGAGTCCCTTAGTGTTGGCCTGTACTTCAGAGAAGTGGATGCCAAACAAGAGCGGTCCCAGGAGTGAACCATGAGGTACTCCACTTATCACTTGTCTGGAGCTGGATTTGGAGTCGGCTACTTTTACAGTGTGGGTTCTGTCAGTAAGCCAGCTCGCAACCCATCGAGTGACATAGGGATTAATGCCCAGCTTAGTAAGTTTATCTATGATTCCAGAGTGGGGGATGGTGTCGAAGGTCTTGATGAGGTCCAGATAGGCTGTGTGGACCACCTTGCCCTTATCCATGGCTCTGGAGACTAATTCGAAGAAGTCAGTCAGGTTCAGGAGACAAGATCGTCCCTGCATGAACCCAAACTGAGTGAGGTCCAGTGTTTGAAGGTTGCCACTGTCTTTGTTTATAAGTTCCATGATAATATGTTCCTTGGCCTTGCAGATCAGGCTCAGGGGTGGTAGTTCCTGTAATCCAAAGTGGATCCCCCCCGTGAAGTCTTCTAGTTATCCCAAACTGTAGCTGTGCGCCACTCAGTGGGCACAAAGCCTGAGGTGAGGCTATGATTAAACATGACACTTAGGTGAGGTTGCCATTTCATTTTGTAGTTCATGTAGTACACAGCCTGGGATGTCGTCTGGTCCCATGGATGCTGTATTCGTAGCTTTGGAGAGTGCGTTTTTTTACCTGTGTGGCCGTTATTAGTGTAATTTGGCATTCTTTCATTATTCAGATGGGCTCTTTAGGATGTGGGGGGTGAAGTTTGCACTGAATCGATCTGCCAGGATATTGGCAATATCCTTGGGATCAGTATATTTAATGCCATTCTGTTGTAGCTCAGAGCAGATCTGAGCATTGCCATTTAGATTCTTGACATAGCTATAGAATGCCTTGTGGCTGTCTTTGGAATCTTTGGCAATTTTATTTTCATAACTAGCTTTGGAGGATTTTATAAAGGATCTCAGCTTCTTACTGAGGCTGGTAAGGGAGTTTTCTGCATCCTGGGATTTTCCTCTTTTCTGCAACAGTTTTTTCCTTTTGTTGTAAAGTTTGTTTATAGCAAGGGACCACCAGATTGTCTTCTTTTTTTGGAGGTGAGCATCTTGGTTCTCTTGGGGATATCACGATTCATGCATGAGTGGATGTGCTTGTAAAGTGCCTTAGTGTAAGATTCAGCAGTCGAACTTTCAGTTCCCGTCTGAATGGGTGTCATGAAGTTTGTCACTTCTGACTTCAGTAGCATGAAGTTGGTTTTGGAGAAGTTTTTTATGGAGGTTCCCTTACTGGGGGGTGGGATGTGGATGTCAAGGGTGATTAGCTTATGGTCCGACCTGATCATTGAGGGGGTGACCATAGGTGTGGAGCATCGATTTCCCATGTTGGTTATGAGCAGGTCTAGGATATTGGAGCCCCTGGTGGTGGGACTAAGGATTTGTTGATCCAGGGTGTTGGAATTTATGAATTCCAAGAACCGTTGGGAAAAAGTGTTGGTACATGAGTAGTTTTCCCAGTTAATGGCAGGGTAGTTGAAATCACCCAGTATTAGAGTGTTTGGTTGTATCTTAATATTTTCTAGTATGTTTAGAAAGGTGTAGTGAGAATCATGGGTTATGATGGGGGATCTGTAGCGAGCTACAGTTTGGATCACAGTCTTACCTAGTGTTAGTTGCACCTCGAGAATTTCAGATGCATTGTGTTGAGCAACTAGCCTGGTGGTGTGAATATCCTTAGTGAATATGGACACTCCTCCATCTTTAGTGTTTCGGTCCTGGTTTGGTGGCCGAAAAGTGTGGTAAGAGTTGTAGCCTGGTATTGCACGGGTGCTCTCTGGAGCTTTGAGCCAGGTCTCATTTACTTCACAGATATCGATGTTCTCCATTTTTAGGAGCGCCTCGAGAGAGCATTTTCTCGGCTATTGGCCCTAGGGCCTATACAAGCCTAGCCATAACAATTCCCTGGCTATTTCTTCCCACACTATTTACTTCCCTGGACCCCTAGCATTGAGTAGCATTACCTTCAGATTTTGTGTGCTTGTACCTGTTACGGTGGTGGTTTTATCCTTTGAACTTTGCCTAAAAAAGGCACTATAGGGGTGGCAAGAGCCTTAGCCAGTAACCTGAATCCCAGGGGCGACAGGTGCAGACCATCTCTGGCAATGCATCGTGGTCTGTCGATCATGTCATCCCAGGCAGACAGATACTAGATCCCCTTTGAATGACACCAGAAGCTTAGCCAATTGTTGAAGTCAATCATTTTGTTCTTGTACTGTGGTATCATTGTGGGCGAAGGCAGGATGCTACTCAGGGCTAGGGTCATACCTGTCTGGGCCACATGATCCGAGAGCTCTTCCATGTCTCTTTTCATGTAGTCCAGGGAGGTACATCTCAGGGCATTCACTCCAACATGGACAATGACAGAGTCATGTTTGTACTTGTTGTGGAGTGACTTGAGTGCATGCGTTATGTGGCGGATCCTGGCACCCAACAGACAGATGACTGTAATTTTCTCCTTGTTCAGCCTGGTGAGTGGGACATCAGTGTGCCTGACTATAGAGTCACCTGTGACTAAAGTGTTGGGTACATTGTCTTGCCTTTGGGGCTGTTGAGTGGCACACTGGTGTTGTTAGCTATGTGATACTTGGGTTGTGATTGGTGTTTGTTTGCGTTTCAGCTTCGGAGGTCCTTGTTGCTTGGGCAGGTTAATGTTAAGGGCATCCACATATGTCGATTTAGTGCTGCTGTGTGTGGGTGTTGGTGGTGTGGGTTTAGAAGGGCTATGTGTTGCTTGAGATGTAGTGTGGGTGTTAACCTTCTCCTCTTGACTGTCTAGCACAATCTTGGGTGGAGAGCTTTGCTTCCAGTTTCGCTATGTAAGTGCATCTCCCGCAGGTTGTAGTGTTGGGTGGTAGGAGGAGAGATTTGTCTGTGTACATGAGGCAATTGCTGAATTGCCCCAGTATGCCCAGATTCACCAGATGGACAGGAGAAATCACCGGAAGCTGACCCTTGGACATGTCTGGTTTGGTGCTTTTTTTTTTTGTAAAGTACAAGAGCTGTTTCCCTTATCTTAGCAAGGTACTTTGCAATTATAGGCTGTTTAGTGCCTATGATTAATTTCTCCTTATTAACAAGGAGAATTGAGTGCTTGTATCAGTTTGACTTCCTAGTGCTTTCCAGCAGGTTTTAGAGCAAGTGCTAGTCACAGGGTGCTTAAAGGTAAGATAAAAAAAATGGTTTATCCTAAACACTGCAGTATGCACTAGAGGAGTTAGATGTGAAAGTAGGTAACTTAAGTTTTACCTGTCTAAAAAGTTAGGTTTTAGTGGAGAGTTACTTTTTTTTAAAACAGCAAGATAGATTTTAAAGGGGGGTGATCACTTTTGTATTCTGGTACTATGGAATACAGTAGGATGGCCAATAAATTTAAATAGTTGAAGGGGAGTGATTTCACAAAACAATAACTTTATGCTTACTCACACAAGCTAGTAAAAACAGAGAGGAAATGTCATAACTTTTCTTGCTGGTCTGACCACTGGACTGATCTCTGGGTCTAACCTCATAGAATACACAACTGGAAGTTTGTCTAACTTGTCATTGAAAACATCAGCATACTCTGAGAAAATAGCTTCTGTAAAATTGGAACGGAGGTGTGCTTATATGATGATCTTCTTTGGTAAAAGAAAGCAGATTCATTCTCCGACTGTCTCTGAGACCCCATAATGACTGCAGAGGTTTCCGTTTAAGTTGGAGGATAACGTTTGTTCCCCCTATCTCCCTTAAAAAAAAAAAAAAAATGAATTCCTTTTTACTGTTAGTTAGTTTAGCTGTAGTTAATTATAGTTGTTGTGGTGTAGTTGGTTCTGGTAACTGTAGTGTATTTTTATTGTGGTTAGTTACCTTAACCCTTTGGTGTGTGTGTTTTTCATTGTTTTTTCTTTTTTCAGGATGTCCAAGGATCCTAAGCCGTCCGGATTCAAGAAGTGTGACTCATGCTGTCAGAAGATGTCTCTGACAGATTGGTCACACTTCTTGTGTTTATTGTCTGGGCGCCGTGCACCTGCAGGACTCTTGCTCGATTTGCCATGTGTTCAGTCCAAGTGTCCTGCAGGAGGGCAAAAACAAATTGATCTTGAGGGGTCTGCTTAAACCCCAAGATTCACCGGCAAAGGCTCAGCCCGTGAAGTCTTCTAGGCCACCTAAACCTTTGGTTCCCAGTTCGGAGCCGTCATTGGGTGAAGCCGTACCATCCATCTCGGCTCCGGCTGGAACCGATGTTCCTCCCTCCCAGTCGGCACCGTCATGTTCTTCGGAGCCGTCTGAGAGACGAAAAAGGTCCAGGTCTCCTCATCTGGAGTCTATACGTTAGGCTCCGAAGTCGGCTCTGCTCCAGTCGGAGCGTAGTCATTGCTCATCCAATCTTCTCGGTCCTCAATACTTTCGGACCATGACTTGGAAAGAGTGTTCAGTAGGCTATTAAAATCGCAGGCCCTAGCCAAAATGTTGTCCAGCTCCCCTCATCAGTTGTCTGCTTTGTCCACAGCTGTAGATATTCCTCCTCCAACTCATCCTATGAGCTCGGAGCTGGAGTTTGTTGGGGTTCGAGTCGTGGAACCATCGGCTCCGATACCTTTTCCTTCAGTTCCGTCGTCGGCTCCAATCTCTTCCATGGTACTGTCCCTGGAGGGATCGGGGCGCCGAGACTCCCTCGTCGGCTCTGAGGGGGCGAGTGGCATCGGACCCTTGTCCGACCCCGCTCTCCCCCGCAGCGCTTTGGCTCAGGCGAGCTCGGCTCCTACATCTGCCTTGGAACCGTCCCCCTCGGTATGGGAAGGGGTTATGGGTTTCTTAGGAGCCGGAGCCATCTCTGCGTCCAGGCAGGGACGCCTTCGAGGTGAACTGGCCCCTGAGTCAGTCCCACGATCGACCCCATCGGCTCCTCCCCCTAGGGTGCCTGCCTCAGCCCCTCTTCCAGACCCCAAGTGTGGGGGATCCAGTGCTCCAGGACCTTTGGGTGTATCCTCCTCTTCCGAGGCCTTCCCTGACCATTCAGAGGAGCCACCTCGCAAGAGGAAGCATGTTGACTCCCCCGAGTCTGTCATATCGGATACCGACTTAGAGGAGTTGGAAGGGTCCCCAAGATCTCCCTCTGAAGATGTCTTCTTCTCAGACATCCTTGAGATGCTTAGGCAGAGGGGGAACTGGACTGCCCTAAGCCCTTCCGAGGATGAGTCGGTATTCCTGGACACGTTTGAATCCCGACCTTCCACCTCCTGGGTGTCTCCGCCTTTCGGCCCGCTGATGTCTGTGGTGGCTCGGAAGGCGTGGACGGCTACAGACACAATGGAACTGACCCCTAGAAGACCTGCCAAATTCATTACTGTACCGCAGGACAAACAGTTTTTGACCAAAGGTGTCACCGTTGATGCGATGGTGGTAGCGGCAGCCACAAAGGAGGAGTTGGCTGAAACTTCATCTGTTCATCCCCCTAACAAGGAGTCCACGACGATGGACAGATATGGGAAGCAAATGTTCTCTTCAGCGACCTTTTCTATGAGGTCCCTGAATTACCTGTGCCACTTTACCCGTCTTCAGAGGGATCTCCTGAAAGAGCTTGGAGATACCCTCCAAGATCCATCAGCTGAGGAGGCCCAGGCTAAGACAGCCTCCCAGCTGGCGACTCTTAATTCAGTGGTAAACTCCTCCATGAGGCTCATTTCGTATGCAGCCGATAGGGCGAGTAGAGCTGCAGGCACAGGCGTGGCCCTAAGGAGGCATGCTTGGATGCGGCTGTGTAACTTTGTGGAACCTTTCAGAGCGTCTTTTACCAACGCCCCTTTTGATGGTTCCTCTCTCTTTGGATCACAGGTGAAGGATACCCTTACCAGGTGTGAGCAGGAAGGCAAGACTGACTCTGCCGTAGGAGTCCGTTTTTTCACTCCTTCCAGACCATATCCCAAGGGTCAGAAGAGTGGAAAGATGTGGTTCCAGAAATCCCAGGGAGCCTTGCCAGACACACATGGTGAGTTTCCCTCCAGGGGCAGAGGAGGGAACAATAACGGACGCCGCCCTCATGGCAGAGGGGTCCGCAAAACCAGGCAGCAGAGAACCTTTCTCTGACAAGCCCTTCCAGCATCCCTGAAGGGTTGCCCGGCTGCTCACCTCTGGAGGCAGTCGGGGGAAGATTATCGCTGTACCCAAGAGCCTGACAAGACATAACACAAGACAAATGGGTACAGTCCGTTATACCTGGAGACTACAGAATTCCCTTTGTTCACGCTCCTTTCTTGTCGAACAAGTCCCTTCCCAGATGTTCCACCCAATCTAAGGGATCAAGCAGTTCAGGAAGTTTCAAAACTGCTAAGAAAAAGGGCTATCCAGCAAGTCCCAGCAGACCAGCAAGGATCTGGAATTTACTCAAGGTTCTTTTTGGTACCAAAAAAGACAGAGGACTGCAGACCCATTTTGGATCACAGCAGACTAAACAGGTCTGTACAAAAAACAAAATTTCGGATGGTCATGCTGCAGTCTATTTTACCCCTTCCTGGGTCAGGACAATTGGATGTGCTCCATAGATCTTCAGGATGTGTACTACCACATCAAAATGGACAGGTGCTCCAGAAGATTCCTCCGCTTCCGGCTGGGAGCCAGCCATTATCAGTTCAGAGCTCTGCCCTTTGGCCTCACCACAGCCCCCAGGGTGTTCACCAAATGTATGGCAGTAGTTACCGCTCACCTGAGATGGCAAGGATTCCAGGTGTTTCTGTATCTAGACGATTGGCTCCTCACTGTTACCACCAGGCATCACCTTCTGAAAGCCAGAGACTATACTATCCAGACGTGCTCCAGACTAGGTATCACTATAAATTTCAAAAAATCTGCTTTGTCGCCTTGTCAGTCTATCATCTTTATAGGCGCAAACTTAAATACAAAAGACAGGTCAGCCAGCCTTCCACCAGACAGGGTGTTAGCCATTCGGCAGCATGTCCAGGTCTTGTTACAATGCAAGAGAATTCAAGCCAGGTTTGTCCTCCAAACCCTGGGTCTCATGGCAGCAGCAACCATACTCGTTCTGGCACGTTTTCACATGAGGATCCTCCAATGGCTTCTTTTCACCCAATGGTCCTTCCAGCAGCTTCCCATGTCTCACATGATTATCATCACAAAAACCTGCAAAAAGCACCTTGCGTGGTGGATGGTCTCCTCATCAGTGCCCCTGGGCAGACCATTTGTACTTCCCCCTCCAGTTGCTACGGTGACCACGGATGCCTCCCTGATCGGGGGGGGGGGGGCATTATCAGGGCAGAACAGTCCAGGGTACCTGGCAACCTCAAGAGTACCATCTGCACATAAACATCTTGGAGATGAGGGCCGTGCTTTTAGCGTTGCAAACTCTTCAGGACTCTCTTCCTACCAGGACAATTGCAATTCAAACGGACAATATGTCAGTCGTGTGGTACATCAACAAGCAGGGCAGAACCAGGTCCTACCCCCTATGTCGAGAAGCACTCAGACTCTGGCAGTGGGCGATCTCTTCCCAACGGTTTCTGACTGCAACACATATCCCTGGGAAATCCAACGTCATAGCAGACAGGCTGAGCAGAGCTATTCTCATGCCTCACAAGTGGTCTCTGAATCAAGTAGTAGCGGACTAAATCTTCTGCAAATGGGGGCAACCTTGCTGCGACCTCTTTGCCACCCCCTTCAACAGCAAGTGCAGCAACTTCTTCTCTCTCCTACCACATCCAGAGCATTCCCCCAGAGAAGCTCTAGTCCATGATTGGCCTCAGGGACTTCTGTATGCATTCCCTCCTTTTCCCCCAATTCCCAAGCTGATGCAGAAAGCTACCGTATTGGGTTGCAGAATGATCCTCATTGCTCTGTACTGGCCTCGACAAATATGGTTTCCGTTCCTTCATCATTATCTTATCGAGCAGCCTTGGACTCTGGACCCAGGTCCAGACCTCCTGATCCATCAATCGGGCAGGCTGCATCATTCCCTGCAATCTCTCAAGCTCATGACTTGGTTGCTCCACTTCCAACCCTAGCCAGGCTTCCTGATATCTCTCAATTATTGCATGAAATCATTTTATCATCGCACAAGTCTACCACTAGAAAAACTTACACTAGTAAGTAGAAACGTTTTTCTTCCTGGGCAGAGGCTAAGAATATAGACCCCTTTTCTCAGCACCTGTTCACCACATCCTGGAATTTCTTGCAGAGCTCTTTCATACTGCTTCCGCTACAGTTAGAGTGCAGTTAGCCGCAATTTCAGATTTTCACATTGGCCTTTCAGAAAGTAGTATAATGTCTCATAAGCATTGTAAGGCCTTCCTCAGAGGAACCACTCTGCGCAGGCCCCCGGTTAGAGATCCTCCACCCCCGTGGGATCTGAATTTGATTCTAGCCTCTCTAATTTTGCCCCCCTTCGAACCTGCAGCTTCCTCTTCTTTGAAGTTTTTATCTTGGAAAGCACTTTTTCTGGTAGCAATTACTTCAGTGAGAAGAGTTTCTGAACTGCAGGCTCTTTGTATCCGTCCCCCCGTACCTAGTGTTCCACAAAGACAGGGTTGCTGTTACGACTAATCCTTCCTTCCTAAGGTCTCATCTGAGAAGAACTTGAACCAGTCCATTGACTTTCCTTTATTTTTTCCCAACCATTCCATCAGGGGAGAATATAAGATACATCAATTAGATGTTCACAGGCAACTGCGCTTTTATTTGTATAGGACTAAGGACTTCAGAAAATCGGATCAGCTTTTCCTGTCTTATGCAGAGGGCAAACAAGGCCTACCAGTATCAAAAGTAACCTTATCTAGGTGGCTGACTTCTATCATAACCTTTATCTATCAGCTGAGGAATAAAAAATTGCCTGTTAAACCAAAAGGCCACTCCACCAGAGCATTAGCCACTTCTGTTGCGTTTCAGGCTAGGTTGCCCATGGAATCTATTTGTGCAGCGGCCACGTGGGCAAATCCTCATACTTTCATCTCACATTATAAGTTGGACATGGTTTCCATGAGCAGAGCTGATGTTGATTCCACTGTTCTGAAGAGTCTGTTCCACTGAGCCACCCAGGATATTAGGTGCTAGGGACGCTGTCCCAACCAGCAAGAATGAAGATGAGATAGACAACTTAACATAAAGAAGTTATGTACCTACCATAACGTTCCATGTTAGTTGTCTCCTCTCGCCTTCTTTCTTGCGTCCCACCCTCCATCCCTCTATCGTACTAGACCGAGAAGAGTTTCTCTATGGATTTACACTGGCTGAGTCTTCTCTGGCTTATCCCACTCTACCTAGTAGTCTCTATAGCTGGGCTTATGTATGATAGGATAGGATTCCTTCATTATTTTTCCTGCTGTTAGTTTTACCAAACAAGATCTGGGTTTCTACCGCCAGGCATCATGGGATATGGGGAGGCCTCGAGCCAGTATGTAGCTCTCGAGCTTTAGAAGATGGCCGAGTCAGAGCCAATGATCGGCTCCGAACCCAACCAGCAAGAAAGAAGGCGAGAGGAGACAACTAACATGGAACGTTATGGTAGGTACATAACTTCTTTTTCATCGGGTTTCACTGTTGCAGTCCTAACAAATGGGTTATCTGGCTCCCGGTAGCCCTCAGTCAGCCAGAATACCAAAGGAAAGTAAAAATGACGTTGGTTGTCAAGGACATCAGGGCAGCCGATACAAAAGGAGGCAGCCGATGTCACTTCCTCAGTCTTCCTTGCCGCGGAGCCCGAAGCAGAAGCTTTTCATGCACGAGTGCCGGTCGGCAGTTTACCTTTGTTGGTTTCCGACTACAAGAGTTGAAGTCTACTACAGCTAAGTACCCCATTAGGGATCCTCTTTTCTTGCCTTAACGAATGTCAGAAGAAGTTAATGATTGCCTTGCCTGTGGAAAGCAGATTCCCCATAGATATTTTCATTCCTATTGCATTATTTGTTTAGGCCTTGACCATGACGTTCCCAAGTGTAATCTCTTTGCCTCCTTTAATCCGCATACTATCCGTCGTCGGGCTAAGATTTTGGCTAGACATTTTGGAGTTTAGCCTAAGTTCATTGGTATGGCGTCCGCCGGTCTTCAGACTTTGGATGTTCTGAAGAAATGTAAGGATAAGGACCGTAACAGGCCTCAGAAAGCTAAGTCCTCGGATAAGGTTAAGTTGGTCATCGGTCAGGAGGTAGCCATTGAGATGCCTTTGCAGTCCCTGCAGTCCACTGATGTACAACTGCAGGTCTTGATTGAGTCTGAGTCCCTTAGGCCTTCAGCCTCAGTTTTGCCTTCTGACCTGTCGCCGGTTGCTTCTTCTGCTGGAGCCGCTAAGCTGACTCCGGTGTCCGAGGCCTCTGTTTTGCATTCTGACAACAAACTTCTTCCGTCTACCTCTGCTACAACTTCAGCGGTTGCCTGGCCTCCCGAATCCTTCAGGCTTGCAGGTAAGTCTTCCATTCGTAAGCCTGTGAAAAGGCAGGCTCCAGCTTCTTCATTCCCCTCATTCCCAAATGGTTAAAATGGCTAATGATTTGTACGACTCCTTTCCTTTCTTCCTCCCTTTCCCAACAGGTTGTTAACGTGCTGAGGGAGGCCAGGAGGCCTAGCACTAGGAAATCCTATGCTGACAAATGGGAAAGGTTCTCTCAGTGGATGTAGCCTAGAGGGGAGTCTGCTTCTCAACCTACCCTTCCTCTGATCCTGGAGTACCTGGCTGGTTTGCTTCTGGGTGGTCTTTCTTTTTCCTCTATCAAGATCCATGCTTTAGCCATCTCTGCTCATTGTTCTATTGAACAGCCCATTTTCTCTCATCCCCTGATGAAAATGTTTCTCAGACGTGCTTGCAATCTAAAACCTCCCAGAAAAGCACCTACTCCAGCCTGGGATCTTAATTTTGTTCTGGAGAAACTCACTCTTCCTCCTTTTGAGTCAGCTGTCTCTACAGATTTAAAGTTTCTCTCTTGGAAGACTGCCTTCCTCTTGGCTATAACTTCAGCAAGGAGGGTTTCGGAGCTGCAAACTTTGATGGCCGTGGAGCCTTTTCTTATTTTCCATCTCTCTCTGAGGACTAATCCCTCCTTTATGCCTAAGGTGGTTTCCTGCCTGACTTAGTCCATACACCTTCCTACCTTCTTCCTTAATCCACGCAATAGAGGTGAAAGGATCCTACATTCTCTTGACGTGCACAGACAGCTCAGATTTTACCTGGAGGAAGACTAAGGGCCTTCGGAAATCAGCACAGTTATTGGTCAGTTTTGCCCCCGGAGCCCAGGGCAAGGCCATTTCTAAGCAGGCCATTTCTAAGTGGATTGCACACTGCATTACTTTTTGTTATTCTTTTCCTGGCAAAGTTTCACCTCAAGGGGTTAGGACCCACTCTTCTAGGGCGGCTTCCACTTCGGCAGCCTTTCTAAGGGGTGTCCTTACTAAAGACATTTTTGAGGCTGCCACATGGTCTTCTGTTCATACTTTCACAAAGCATTATAATTTGCCTCCGTTTTCCAGAACCAGGGCAGGGTTTGCCACTGCGGTGTTGCAGGGCATTATCTCCAACCCTTTATGCTGTTGGTTCCACCCCCCTTTTTTCTCTGAGCTTTGGTAATCCACCCATTTGTTAGGACTGCAACAGTGAAACATGATGAACATAGTACAGTTATGTACACTTATCATAAATGTAGATGTTCGAGAGTATTCACTGTTGCAGTCCTGGTTTCCCTCCCTCCTTCCCTTTGGGGTCCTCACCTATTCCTTTTTCCTAAGGTACAGGCTTAATTTGTTGTCATATTGGTTTTTGATTTAAGCCTTACTTTCTGGGGGCTCCTGACTGTTATGGCAAGAATGACTGAGGAAGTGACGTTGGCTGCCTTTTTTTTGTATCGGACATCCTAACGTCCTTGACAACTGATGGCAACCGACATCATTTTTACTTACCTTTGGTATTCTGGCTGACTGAGGGCTACCGGGAGCCGGATAACCCATTTGTTAGGACTGCAACAGTGAATACACTTGAACATCTACATTTATGGTAAGTGTACACAACTGTACTTTCCTGTCCACATAACATGAAGGCACTACTGAGCCTTCAGTTTGAATTTCTTCTCTTCCATAAGTAACAATTTTCTCACAACTGGCCGCATTGAGTTGCTCACCAGTTCTCACCTTACAAATGTATCTGCTGACATAACATTACACTTCAAAGCCAGTGTCTACTTTGAGCTCAGTGGTTTAACCATTGATCTGGACAGTACAAAACACTTCATTCTTTGCCAATAAATCTACTGCATCAGCCTTTTCACCAATTACTGATGCACCATCTACATTGAAAGTAGGGTTGCAGCTCTCTACTGTATGATCAACTTGTTTTTTAATTGACCCTTCTGTATAACTGTGTGAGGTTTACTTGAGTTGCAAATCTTTTGAAAATGGTTCCATTTTTTTTATACTTGTGGCATTGCTGACCCAATGCTAAACACTTTTCTCTCTTAGACTCACGATTGTTACCACAATTGCGACAGTTAACAATAAAGCTTGATTTGGGTTTTACTGACTCACCCCTGTATTGCACTGAGCATGTTCTTTTCACTGAACTAGTCTTAGAACTTGCTGGAAAAATATGGGATTTACTTGCCATACCTGCAGGGGTTACAGCTGCCTTGTGTTTAGGCCTGCTTCTGCTAGCCATCTGTTGCATGCTGTCTACATTTCCTCTGGAGTCTGCTGAAACCATGCTGTTATCACTTGCATGCATACTTGTGTGCCTTTCTGTAACTTCAAGGATTTGACAAATCTCAATAGCTTTACTCAGCGTTAAATTCCTGTCACGCAGCAAAATCTTTCTCACTCCAGCACTATTAATACCGCACACAAGTCTGTCCTTTATCAACTCATCTTTTAAATCACTAAACATACACATTTTAGCTTTGTTTCTCATGTCAGTAATATAAGTTGCAAACGTTTCTCCTGGCTTTTGATCTCTTGTGTAAAATAAATGCCTCTCTAATGTAACATTTGTCTTAGGGTTGTGCATTCCCTGAATTTGCATTTCAGACAGTTGGGGTCTTCCCTTGGTTCAGCCTGTACAACAATATGACTGTTTTCCCCTTCGCCTTCATGTACTGCTGGTGTATACACAAATGAGCCCTCTCTTTCAATGGCCTCTGACCCAAGTAGGTTTAGAAAATGAATACCCTGGTGCGTGCATCTTTGTCAGAATAAGCTGCTTATATAAAAATCTTGTACTCTTGCTCAGATATTCTCCAATTCTCTGCAAAATTCTGATCAAATACAAGTGGACCTGGTCTGCAGAATGCCTCTGCCATATTAACACATACCAGTGAAGGCTTTTGCAAGTATGCACAAACACACATGTATACATATGCCAGAAATTTATGCCAGTACTTGCAACTATGCCCAGTAGCACAACACGCTTCAGAATAACTGAACCTTACAAAGTAAGTCTCCTGGGCACAAGAATACTCTTTAAGTCACTGTACTGTAAGAAATCACCTCTTATCAGTGTAAGAAACATTTGAAAATAACTGCATTGTGTGAATAAACGGGGCAGAAGAAGCTCAGTATAAAAAACATTTTGAAGTAACTGCACTTTGCGAGTAAACAGTACACGGCACACGGAAACTTTTCCAAAATGGCTGTACTTTGCTAAATAAATCTTTACAGTGCAAGAAACACTCTGCGAATAGACACACCCAGAACAAGAGACTTTTTGAAATGGCTGTATTTTGACTGCACCAAAAACCAAGAAGTAGCAATGACGAATCCAGCCAGCAGACTTAGGACACCATAGACAACACTTTAATACTGTATAAGCGCTTTCAGTAGAGACAATCTCTCCACCTTCATCAGACAGTAAAAAACAGCAAAAACACCCATTAAATACATAGCAGTGTTCTAATTGATATACAAATTACTTAATTATTTAATTGATTATAACATCATATCCTCATGTTAACTCAGATAAAAACAAGAAAATGAATTGGTGGCCTACTGGTTAAGGTGTTTGCCTTACAAACACAAGGTGCAGGGTTTGAGTCTCACAAGGGATAATTGGCTAGGCTTAAAATGGCTCGCAAGGGCAGTTAGCTTAGTACTAACCTATGAACCTATGAACCTATAATATTAATATAAGTAATGAATAATTTCATAAAAACATATTATGATATTCAAAAACTGCATGTAAATGATGCATATAATTGAATGCATATAAAATGCATATAGAAAAGCCACACAACAACCCATTATTGACCCTAAAGTGCCACTTTGTAGTTAAATGTATGTTTCTCTCTAAACACGCTCTTATATATATATATATATATATATATATATGTGACCAACCATAGTTATATATATTTAGAATTACCCTAAAATAATGTTAGAAAAAAGTAGTATAAAAACAATGATAAAAGCAAGTATATTAAAATATATGCTTATAATATATACTGCTTAAATTTATTTCCTTAAATATAGGACATTAACGTTTATGTATAAAATATGCAACTATAAAATACAACGTATATAAAATGCGATATATATAAAAAATTTGCATTTCATTGTTGTATATTCTCGGTTAATTTCAGTTTAACCCTGTATCTATAAACCCACTAAATAAAACCCAATTCATTATATATTGGAAGCAGAGAAACAACACATATATGCATATGTTAATCCTCATGTGTGCATGTATTTGTATATAAACAAAATATATGCATATATGTGTGTATGTGTGTGCGTGCATTATTATAAATGCCTCTTAAAAAACCTGCCAAAAGCGAAAGCAAGTCTACCAAGCCCCTATAACTATGTAAATGCATGAAAAATGTATATATAAGAATACCTAAAACCATATATATATATATATATATATATATATATATATATATATATATATATATACACATATATGTATGCATAACCATTTTAAAAGGGCTCAGTTGTAAAAAATGCATAGTTATAAAAACCGCTTCTGACTCTACTTGTTGATTGTTCTGTCTCCTATTATCATCATGACAACATTTAAGTCCTGTTCAACATCCATCCTATCTTTTGAGTGCCTTTAATTTTAAAACACATTTTATAGACACAACCTCATTTAATCCTGGAAAAGTATATGAAGCAGTACGAATCTGCCAAAAAACTTCCTGTTCTTCCAATTGTAATTGCCAGGGACCCCCCCTAATATGTGGTTGTACTTGTACAATAGTAAAACAAAAGGAGTGATCAGGATTTTGACATACATGTTTTGCAAGGGCATTATTCATGTCCCCATTCTCAATGGCATATAGATGCTCATAGATCCTTTTCTTGAGTGGCCTATCGGTCTTACCGATGTAAAATGCAGGACAGTGCCTGCAAGTTGCCACATAGACTACTCCTTTCGAATTACAATTGAATCTGCCATTTATCACGTAATCTCTCCCAGCCATGTGCACTCTGGGACCCAAGAAAATGTGTTTACAATATGAACAGCAGCCGCATTTACTCATTCCTAATGTCATCCTGTTGGATTTTAATTTAGGCCTCTCCAGGAGGTTTTTTAAATTCTGGCCTCTTCTATAAGTAAACCTAGGCTTTTCCCCGACCAGTTTGATAAGTTCCTGATCTTCCATAAGTACCCTCCAATTTTTTACAAAAATGTTCTTAATAGCCTTAAAATCCATACAGAAAGTAAAGAGGAAAGAGATAATAATAACAGCAATGAAAATAAGATGGGCAAGATCTTTCCAATGATGTTGCACTGTCCTGCATTTTACATCTGTAAGACTGATAGGTCACTCAAGAAAAGGATCTATGAGCATCTATATGCCATTGAGAATGGGGACATGAATAATGCCCTTGCAAAACATGTATGTCAAAATCCTGATCACTCCTTTTGTTTTACTATTGTACAACAAGTACAACCACATATTGGGGGGGGGGGGGTCCCTGGCAATTACAATTGGAAGAACAGGAAGTTTTTTGGCAGATTCGTACTACTTCATATACTTTTCCAGGATTAAATGAGGTTGTGTCTATAAAATGTGTTTTAAAATTAAAAGCACTCAAAAGATAGGATGGATGTTGAACAGGACTTAAATGTTGTCATGATGATAATAGGAGACAGAACAATCAACAAGTAGAGTCAGAAGCGGTTTTTATAACTATGCATTTTTTACAACTGAGCCCTTTTAAAATGGTTATGCATACATATATGTGTGTGTGTGTGTGTGTATATATATATATATATATATATATATATATATATATATATATATATATATGGTTTTAGGTATTCTTATATATATACATTTTTCATGCATTTACATAGTTATAGGGGCTTGGTAGACTTGCTTTTACTTTTGGCAGGTTTTTTAAGAGGCATTTATAGTAATGCACGCACACACACACACACATATATGTATATATTTGTTTATATACAAATACATGCACACATGAGGATTAACATATGCATATATGTGTTGTTTCTCTGCTTCCAATATATAATGAATTGGGTTTTATTTAGTGGGTTTATAGATACGGGGTTAAACTGAAATTAACCGAGAATATACAATAATGAAATGCAATTTTTTTATATATATATCGCATTTTATATACGTTGTATTTTATAGTTGCATATTTTATACATAAACATTAATGTCCTATATTTAAGGAAATAAATTTAAGCAGTATATATTATAAGCATATATTTTAATATACTTGCTTTTATCATTGTTTTTATACTACTTTTTTCTAACATTATTTTAGGGTAATTCTAAATATATATAACTATGGTTGGTCACATATATATATATATATATATATATATATATATATATATATATATATATATATATGAGCGTGTTTAGAGAGAAACATACATTTAACTACAAAGTGGCACTTTAGGGTCAATAATGGGTTGTTGTGTGTCTTTTCTATATGCATTTTATATGCATTCAATTATATGCATCATTTATATGCAGTGTTTGAATATCATATGTTTTTATGAAATTATTCATTACTTATATTAATATTATTATTCATTTTCTTGTTTTTATCTGAGTTAACATGAGGATATGATGTTATAATCAATTAAATAATTAAGTAATTTGTATATCAATTAGAATACTGCTATGTATTTAATGGATGTTCTTGCTGTTTTTTACTGTCTGATGAAGGTGGAGAGATTGTCTCTACCGAAAGCGTTTATACAGTATTAAAGTGTTGTCTTTGGTGTCCTAAGTCTGCTGGCTGGATTCGTCATTGCTACTTCTTGGTTTTTTGTCTAGTTTTTCAACGTTTTGGTACAAGTGTATTTTGACTGCACTTTACGAAATAATTGCACTTTGCACACACACAAACTCTTCGTAGTAAATGCACAGTAATAAACATACACCGCAAGCACTTTTACACACTTTGAGATGCTTAGAATAACTCTGTCTGATGTTGCTAATCTTTGTTCATTCCGTACTAATGGGTTATCGGCTCCGTCCTCGGAACCGAGCTGGCCTTGTACCAAGCTCACTTCAGCCAAATGCTCTTGAGCTAAGATCCTACCCAGAATGCACTGCTCTGTTACCTCAGATCTCGTTTGCCCTGTTGCTGTACAGCCATGTCATGCCACTCTCTCTCAGCTAAGTGAATAATTTTTTGAAATTTTCTATATTGTTAGTGCTTTAAAATTTTTCAGTCAGTTACTATTTCTATACTCCTACCCTAACGTAACTTTAAGACTCTCTCCTTAGAGTTTTCTTCCCCTTTATTACCCTTTTCTTACCTTTCAGGTAATTCCTCATTACCATTGTTGGTAATCCTTCCTTTCTCTCTTCTTACCCTTCTGGGTAGCCATCTTATCTCTTTGGTACTGTCGTTCGTCTCCACATCATTATGCCAGACAATAAAAGTAGTGATGGTTTCAAACAGTGTAAGGTATGTGGCTGTAAGTTACCTCTTTGTGAGGGCCATGATTTATTTGTCTATTGCTTGAATGTCTCCCACCTTTCAGTCGATTGCCCGTGTGGTATTTGTAGAAAATTTTCGACCAAGACTCTCAATGAAAGAAAGAAGTTAATCCTGAAAGGCCTCCTTAAAACTCTTTTCTGTGAGGCTATCTCTGGGTCTGAGGGCTCACCCCCTCCTGCTAAATGCTGAAAGAGGCATTGTTGTTCTTCCTCCTCGAGGTTGCTCACTTCATCTCCCTCTGGAGATCGCAGGGAGTCGACTCATAAAAAGGTAAAACTTTCATGCCCGGTGCTGCCATCTGTGGCCCTTTCGGCCCCAGCCTTGGCACCGTCCCAGTTGATTCTTCCTCCTGCTATGTCCTCTTTTTCACCACCAGCATTGGAGTTCCCGGTGCAGACACTTATGGCTCCGACAATTTCGTCACAGCCTTTATCGGCACCATCTCTGCAGGTACTCTGAACAAGATGTGCTGTAGCTTGTCGACCAGTTGCTTGTGGCCAGGGGTCTCTCTCAGCCATCGCTACGTTCCCTGTTTCAGTTGACCATATTTCTCCACAGACTCCAACGTACACTCCTCCTTCGACTTCCACGCAAGCATCAAAGCCCCTTCCTCCGACAGCAGCATCCCTCCCTCCGACCCCAATAGTGGACCTCACTTTGGAGCCGGAGTCATCCTTGTGGCTCTCTGTGCACTGGACATCGGGCACTTCTTAGGCTAGTGGCTGTGCCATGGGGGAGGGCATTCTTGGTTCCACACAGATTTTTTTCTGTGGCACCCCCCCAAGAATCCTCCCTCCCTCATGCTCCACAGCCGTCTTAAGACTCCTGGTCTGGGGGTCGGCTTGTCAGAGTGGGGTGTGACCCCGGTTCTGAGGTTGTTGTGCTCGTTTCTGGGCTCCCATCACACTTTTGGGCGGTCCGGCCTTCCAGGCCATGGGGAGGGTGCTTGCCTTTGCTGGCAACCCCCCATGTTGGAGTCGTCTTCCCCCCTCTGTGCCCCAACTGTCACACGCCACAACCACTGGACACAAGGGTCTCAGGTTTCTCCCCCTCAGGAGACCCCCTTTTTGCAATCTTTCCCAGAGCTTCCCACTGAGGAAGTACCTCGCAAAGTTTCATGCAAGAGGAAGCACATTGACTCCACTGAGGAGTCTTTGACCGAAGATACGGACTTCGATGAATGGGAAGGGTCCCCACGGTCACCCTCTGATGACATGTCCTTTGGTGACATCCTCGAGATCCTAAGACATAGAGGTCACGAAGTCCTCCGATCCTTCTTCAGAGGAATCTGTATTCTTGCAAGCCTTTCGTGCCTGGCCCCCTACCTCCTGGGGTTACCCTGCCTGCCGATGAGCTTGTCTAGCTCATCGTTCAGCATACATGGATGGCTCCTGACATCCTGGAAGCTATAAAGTGGAGGACTGACAAGATCTTATCTCCCCCAGCTGAGCATCCCCATTGGTCAAAAGGTCTTCCAGTAGATGCCATGGTGGTGGTGGTGGTGGTGGCTGCAACCAAGAAAGACTTGGCAGAAGAGAGCTAGACTGTCCATCCAGCCAACAAGGAGTCCCGGGTGATAGATAGACTCAGGAAGCATGTGTTTGCTTCATCGATCTTCGCCGTAAAGTCCTTGAATTACTTTGCACACTTTACAAGGCTGCAGAGGGATCTTATCAACCAACTCTCTGAAACCTTGGCAGCAGATGTTTCTTATGCGTTCTGTGACAATGTAGCTTCTCATTAGCGGCCCTAGAATCCATATTCTATTCTTCTATGCTCCTTATTTTACACGCCATGGAAGGAGCAGCTTGAGGGGTAGCTGCAGGTATAGTCATGGGACAACATGCCTGGATGCACCTTTGCAGACTCCTTTTAAGGCTTTTTTTATGAACACCCCCATCGCTGCTTCTTTGTTTGGCCCTAAAGTTAAAGAAATGCTGGCAAGGTGCGAACAAGATGGCAAGACCCTGTCTGCCATTGGTGTCCGACACTACACTCCAACTTTTCTACTCCAGAAATCAGAGGAGCGGGAAGATGTGGCACTGAAAATCACAGGGCTTTTTTCGTGATGCACGTGCTGAGTTCTACCCTAGGGGCAGAGGGGGAAACTCCAATGGAAGACTCCCCTTTCGGGGCAGAGTAGGTCCGCAAAATTGGAGTTCCAAAGATTCTTTTTCTGGGCAATCCTACCAGCGCTCCTGAAGCATTGCCCGACTGCTCACCTCTGGAAGTGGCCGGGGGTCATTTTTCCTTGTACCCCACTGCGTGGCGAAACATAACCACCGATTCTTGGGTACAACGGATAATATCCAGAGGCTATCGCATCCCCTTCCATTTCTGTCCAACCTCATCCAGAGACTTACCAAACGTCCCACCCAGTCAAAGGGAAGCAGAAGCACACGAAATCTGAAAGCTGCTACAAAAAAGAATTATCCACATGGTCCCCCCAGACCAGATAGGATCCGGTTTTTACTGGAGGTTCTTTTTGGTGCCAAAAAAGACAGGGGACTGGAGACCGATTCTGGATCTCAGCACACCGAACACATTTTATAAAAACAGAAATTCCAGATGGTCACGGTTCAGTCTATCCTTCCACTTCTGGAAGAAGATGATTGGATGTGCTCTGTAGATCTTCAAGATGTGTATTACCATATAAAAATGTGCAAGTGCTCAAGAAGATACCTCCGCTTCCACATAGGAGCTAATCACTACCAATTTCAAGCACTGCCCTTCAGTCTCTCTGCAGCCCCCAGAGTGTTCACCAAATGCATGGTAGTGGTCATCGCTCACTTGCGACTTCAAGGATTCCAGGCGTTTCCATAGCTAGACTACTGGCTCCTCACTGCCCCCACTAAGCATCTACTGGAAGAAGCCCTAGACTACACTCTTCTCACAGCACAATGCCTGGGAATCACTATAAACAGGGAGAAGTCCAACACGACCCCAGCACAGTCTTTAGAATTCATTGGGGTACTGTTGGACACGAAGAATTGCACAGCATCTCTTCCGGATCACAGGCTTCAAAGAATAAGACAACAGGTTCAGCCACTACTGTGTCACCACAAATCTTCTGGTCGGCCCATACTCCAACTCTTGGGGTCAATGGCAGCCTCGATTACCATTGTTCCTCTGGCCAGATTCGACATTAGACTTCTCCAGAGGTTGCTCCTCATTCAGTGATAGCCTCTACAACACCCTTTTTCCTTTCAGATTAGTGTAACTCAGAGATGCAAGCAAGATTTGCTCTGCTCTGGTGGACATCTTGAAACCCACAACAATGGTCTCGCCCCCATCAGCCAAAAGCCACGGTGACCATGGACGCCTCCCTGATGGGGTGGGGGGCCTATGTCAGGAGAACTCAGTCCAAGGCACCTGGCCAGAGACAGAGGTCCTTTTGCACATCAATGTCCTGGAACTGAGGTACTATTAACGTTGCAAGCATTCCATTCCAGCCTTCCATCAGGGACTGTTGTGATCCAATCAGACAACATGGCAGTGGTCTGGTACATCAGCAAGCAAGGGGACGCCATATCTTATCCATTAGGCAGGGAGACCTTGAGAATATGGCAATGGGTGATAGCTTCCAACCGCTTTCTAATTGCAATGCACATTCCCGGGAGCTCCAACATGATAGCGGACAAGTTGAGCAGATGCATTCTACAACCTCATGAGTGGTCCCTCAACCCTGTGATAGTGGCAAGAATTTTCAACCGCTGGGGCCAGCCTTGCTGCGACCTATTCGCCTCCCCAACCAACTACAAGTGCAGCAACTATTTTTCCCTGATTCCCCCCTCGGGGACAGTCACCAAGAGACGCTCTAGTCCATGCTTGTCCCTCGGGTCTACTTTATGCTTATCCTCCTCTTCCCCTCATCTCCCAATTTTTGAAGAAAGCACGGCAGTTGAAAAGCAAAGTGATCTTCATTGCTCCATATTGGCCTCGACAAGTTTAGTTCCCCTGCCTCTGGTCTCACCTGCTAGATCGACCATGGATCCTCAACCCTTCCCCAACGTTGATCTCCCATCAGCAGGGTCTGACTCACCCCAGTCTAACAACCCTGAAGCTGACAGCTTGGTTTCTCCACTTCCTATGATTGCCAGGCAGGATAACCTCTCATCCTCGGTGCGCAATATTCTTATCGCATCTCATAAATCATCTACCAGACTAATCTATCTCAGTAAATGGAAAAGGTTTTCATTATGGGCAGCGAATAATCAATTAGACCCCTTTTCATCCCCAGTTTCGGTGGTTTTAGATTACTTATCACATCTTTTCCAATCTGGGGTGTCAGCCTCTACTATTCGTGTTCATTTAGCTGCCCTTTCAAATTTCCACATTGGTTTTCAGAATTCCTCACTCATGTCATGTAGACTCTGTAAGACTTTCCTGAAGTGTGTTCTTCACTTAAAACATCCCTTTAGAGAACCAGTACAACCTTGGGATTTGGCCTTGGTTTTACAAGCCCTAACAGCTGCCCCCTTTGAACCTGTGGTCTTCATGTGATTTAAAGTACCTCTCTTGGAAAACTTTGTTTCTGGTTGCAATCACATCGGCCAGACGTTTGTCAGAACTTCAAGCCTTTTGCATCAAATGTCCCTACCTTATTTTCTATAAGGATAGAGTATCACTGAGCACTAATGCTTCCTTTTCACCTAAAGTGGTGTCAGAGCAGTCTATTAACCAGTCTATTGATCTCTTAAGTATTTTTTCCTAATCATTCTAACAAGGGGGGAGTTTTGCCTGCAGTCACTGGATGTTCATAGGCAAATACGATTTTTATCTGGTCAGAACAAAATCTACCTGTAAATCAGACCAACTATTTCTGGCTTTTTCTGGGCCATGACTAGGTCATCCTGTCTCAGAAGTTACATTGGCATCATGGTTGAGAAATTGCATTACCTTTATCTACAACAAGAACAATATCACCTTGCCTTATAGAGTGAAAGCACATTCTACAAGGTCTATGGCAACTTCAGCAGCTTTCCATGCTAGGACTTCTGTCAATGGTATTTGCTCAGCTGTGATTTGGGCCAAACCTCATACTTTTATCCTTCATTACAAATTGGATTTAGCATCCAGAGGTGGAGCTTCTTTTGGCTCCATGGTGCTCAGGAATGTCCTTCTATGAGGGCCACCCAGGGATACAGGTAGCTTGGGGGACTCTGTCCCATCAGTAAGGAATAAACGAAGATTAACAACATCAGATAAAGAAGTTATGTCGTACCGTAACGTTCCATCTATGTTCTTGATCTTCGTTCATTCATTACTCCCCACCCTCCATCACCCGCCGGAGGTTCCTGGTTGATCTCATATACTCCTTTGTTGTAGGTCTGTTATGACCAGAATTAGCCTCTACTTTTCTCTGTCAACTTGCAAACTCGATCTGAGGTAACGGGGAGCAGAACATTCTGGGTAGGATCTTGGTTTGAGAGTTTTTTGCTGATGCGAGCTTGGTATAAGGCCAGCTCGGAACTGATAACCCATCAGTAATGAACGAAGATCAACAACACAGATGGAACATTATAAGACGTATCTTCTTTTTATGTCCTTAATAGCTTCAATCAATGCAAAATAGTAGTTTATGCTAACATAGAGTAGTTTGCCAAAAAACATGCAGTCGCCTTGTTTTATTTATACTTAATGTGCCCTTGTTGCCCTTTATTATATTCGCTTTGCTCGTTTAATCTCTCTTTATGCCCATTATACTTTCTTGTTCTCGCTTTACTCTAAACACGCTCGTTTTACTTTAAACATGCTCATTTTGCAGTTCTTTTAAAATTCCAACCCCCCCCCCAGTGTGCTTTTTCCTGATAATCGTTTTATCAAATATCTTAATTTTAAACATTTCTTTTAATTAACTTTTTATAAGTTCATAGGGCAATACTAGGCTATTGGCCTAGAGGCCCTTATAAGCCTAGCCAAGAATTTCAACCATGTTCCCACAAAAGTTTTGTGCCTCCTGTTTGTTTAATATGACATTCTGTGCCCTTGTAATGCTCCGTTTTATCTTTTTGATAAAGTAAATTGTTTGTGCATGTTTTCTTAACCTTTGTCTGTTTCTGGCCCTTTTCTGTACTTTGTTCACTTATAAGCTTACCTTCACTGTTAATTCTGCAGCTCGTACCACTGAAATGCAGTCTCTGGAATCCCAGTTCTGACAACATGTCGCTTGTCTGGTTAGGAATAAAGCAGACTAAGATCAGTGGGTTCTGTTCAAGCAGCTTTATTATGTACAAACACATCAGGATTGAGGTTTAATAACTTTAACTGAGATAAACTTCTAAACAAATAGCTATCACAATCATGCATGTTCACTTTCTGGCTGCACTCTCAAAATGGCACTGAAGCTAGCAAGTGCTGTCCTTGGAAATGCTTCTTAAAGGTAAAACAAACACACTGTTCTACAATTAACCACAGCTCAACTTGCCCTTAATAGACAAAATGGCAACTTTTGAGAATCGTCTGCCAGGAATTAAACATAATGCTCAACAAATCTGTAAGCCTGTCCCCCAGAAGTTGAGCATCACCACTTGTGTGCATATGAGGCTTGAATTTGTTCACCTTAAATGCACAGAACTCAGGATGACTCAGTGCTCAAACAATGCTAAATAAATGAAGCTTGGTGAAGTGGGACAGAATAATCTATGGAAGATATCAAGTCTCTTTAACAAACCAAGACATGGTAATTTTTACGGCCTGCAGTGTGAGCTGCTGTTCCATGGTGATGGGTTTCAAATTTCGGTACTCCAAAAGAATGGCACAGTGGTATAGCACTTGGTGTTGCTGTTTCACAGCACTTTGTTCTGTGTTTCTTTGGATTACACTTTTTCACATTTTCCAGTGATTTCCAAGACACTTCTGAAGATTCTGAAAGAATCATTGTGGTGACTACTTTTTGTCCTAAGCAAAAATGTTTTTTCTTTCTTATGGAATTGGTTATGAACATTTGTCGCAAGCTTCTTCACAGACTTGATCCATACCTCACAACCATACCGAATTACTCAGTTTTTACCAAGTTTTGGGGTCCAAATAATGGGGTGCCACGATTCCCGAGTGGCACCCCTTCGTTTCTGATTTTTTTTCTTATTTTTTCTTTGTTTTTTACTTTTCGTGCTTCATGAGCTGATGTCATCACGTGCGTGATGACGTCAGCGCCATCAGGGCTACCAGCCTGTTGGAATTGAGCTCAAGGAGCTCACATTTCCAGCTGGGGCTCCTTCTGGCTATTCAAATGCTTTATTTCTGGCTTTGCGAGTGGGAACAGCGAACGGAATTTAGAAGGCTCTTTATTTGGGGCTGAATATCTGAAATGCTTTGCGAACGTATTTGGGGCTGTTTTATAGCTTATTGTATTTCTGAAACGATGCTTTGTGAACGTATTTGGGGCTGTGTTTCTGAAACAGAAAGGCTTGTTTGTTGCATTTCTGTTTGGAGAGGGTGTGTGTGTGTCTGTGTGTTTGACACTCCAAATAAGATAAACTAGATAATGAAGAATGAGTGAGTGTTGGATGATGGCCACTGTGTGAATAAGTGATTGCAGAGGGTTTGTTTTTACTGTATCCTCAGAATGTACTCTCACTTTTGTAGATTATTAGCTGTTAATGCTGCATCATATTGTGTAGTGCCGTTTTAGGTTGCTTCCGTTTTCCACAGTGTTTGCAGAAAAGTTAAAGCTTAGGAAATAGAAACGTGCTTTTTTTTCATTAGAATACTGGACATTTACTCAAGTCCTCCTCCTCATACCTGTATTCGAATCTAGTCAGTGTGCTACAAAATGACAGGCTTGATAACTGTAGTCAGAATAATAATTTGTCAACACTTCAAGAAAGCAAGAACCAAACACAATATTTTGTGTAGTTCATTATTGTGTACTGATGCACTCGTGAAAGAAGATGGCAGATGTTAAGTTGTCAATCTCGCCTTCATTCTTGCTGGATGTGTTCGGAGCCGATCCTCGGCTCCGACTCGGCCACTTACTAAAGCTCGAGAGCTTATTTTACCAGAGCGAGGCAACCCTATATCCCATGATGCTAGGCAATAACTCCCCAGATCTCGTTTGCCGCTTTCGCTTGCGAGGTGCGTTTTTTTACCGGCTCCTGGTAAGTCTTAGAGATAGAGTGTTCAGTCAATTTTTTTGAGAAAAAAATTCTACCTAGTTATTTCTTTCAATAGTTAACTAACTACCCTTAACTTTATTACTTTTTTATTCCCTTTTTTATCCCTTATATCCCTCCCCCTCCAGTCTTTTAGGTTAGGCCTTAAGCCTGCCCCTTTCCTGTTTTTTCTTAGGGATCCTGTGGAGTGTTTGGGTGTGTCAGTATCCCTATTAATATTTTATTGTTAAATTATAATTTTCGGGAGTGTGTGTGTGTGTTTTTCTGCTACTTTTGTGTAACCCTCGACACTGTTATGTCGAAGGAACCTAAAGAAGCTAAGGTCTCACGCTTTAAGAAGTGTGACTCGTGCTGTCAGAAAATGTCTCTGACAGACGGTCACACTTCTTGTGTTTACTGCCTGGGACCCCTGCACCTGCAGGACTCTTGTTCAGTATGTCATGCATTCAGTCCAAGAGTCCTGCAGGAGCGCAGGAACAAACTGATATTTAGGGGTTTGTTAAAGCCCGAGGGCTCCCCGACTAAGTCTGCGTCGGGGAGGCCCTCGAAGCCTGCAAAACCGTCGGCTCCAAGTTCTAAGCCATCGGCTGCTGGCTCGTTATCTGTGCCTAGATCGGCTCCGGCTGGAGCCGATCCCCTTGAGTCACAAGTTCCGGTCTCGGCACCACTCGGTGCCGATACCTCTGAGTCCTTGCTTGCGCTGTCTGCTCCGGCCGGAGCTGACGTGTCTTCGGCTCCGTTGGCTACATCTAAGAAGAGGTCAAGATCCCCTTCATTGGAGTCCATCCATTCGGCTCCGAGATCTCCCCTGCTCTCGGAGTGGAGCCATCGGAGCCGATCTTCTCGGTCATCCAGACTTTCAGATCACGACCTTGAGAGAGTGGTAAGTAGGCTATTAAAGTCTCAGGTATTGGCCCAGATGATCTCTAGCCCGTGTCATCAGACGGTGGCTATTTCGACTACACCTATTTTTCCTCCTTCGACTCTCCCTCAGAGTTCGAAGCCGGAGCTCCTCGGAACCGTGACTGTTGCGGTGTCAGAGCCGATACCTCCCCCTTCGGCTTCCGCTCCGATCTCCTCCTTGATACCTTCATTGGAGGGATCCGGGCGCCTGATCTCTCTCGTCGGCTCCGAGGGGGCGAGTGGCATCGGACCATTGTCCGACCCCGTTCTCCCTCTCGGAGCGTCGGCGCTGGTGAGCTCGGCCCCGACATCGGCCTCAGAGCCTTCCCTGTCGGTGCGGCCTGGGGTTCCTACCTCTTCGGAGCAGGGGCCCCCTCTGGCCTTTCTGATAGGGGAGCCTTCAAAGTGATGAGCATACTAGCCCCAGGGCTTAGTCAACGGTCAGCTCCATCAGCTCATCCCACTACAGTGCCTGCTGATGTCTCTTCTCACTCTCTTGCTCCCGGACCCAGAGATCCAATGCCTCAGGTTTCCCCACTCAGAATTTCTTCCTCTTCCGAGGCTTCTCCTGACCTGTCAGCGGAGCCTCCGCGTAAGAGGACATGTAAGAGGAAGCATGTGGACTCCCCTGAGTCTATTACATCTGACACCGACTTGGATGAGTCGGTGGGATCCCCAAAGTCCCCCTTTGAGGATGTTTCTTTCTCAGACATCCTGGAAATCCTGAAGAAGAGGGGGAACTGGTCTTCCCTTAATCCTTCTGGAGGCGTTCGGTTCTCGACCCTCCACCTCCTGGGTGTCTCCGCCTTTTGACCCCCTTATGGAAGTAGTGGCTCGGAAGGCGTGGTCGGCCCTGGATTCGGTGGAACCCACCCCTCGGAGGCCATCTAAATTTATTACAGCACCAGTCGACAAACCATTCCTGACAAAAGGTGTACCGGCGTATGCCATGGTGGTGGCTGCAGCCACCAAGAAGGAACTAGCTGATCCTTCGGTACCTGTCCATCCTCCTAATAAGGATTCTAGGACCATGGATAGGTATGGTAAATGGATGTTTTCTTCAGCGACCTTTGCCATGCGGTCGCTGAATTACCTATGTCACTTCACCCGCCTTCAGAGAGATATTCTCAAAGAATTGGTAGAAGTCTTACAGGATCCATCAACTGCTGGGTCCCAGGATAAAATAAACTCACAGCTTGGAACCCTGAACTCGATTGTTAACTCCTCCATGCGTCTGATTTCATATGCAGCCGATGGAGCGAGTCGGGCCGCAGGCACAGGAGTGGCCTTAAGGCGTCACGCCTGGATGCGGCTGTGTAATTTTGCGGACCCTTTCAAGGCATCCTTCACAAATTCCCCCTTTGATGGTTTGGCTTTGTTCGGACCTCAAGTGAAAGGCACCTTGACCAGATGCGAGCAAGATGGCAAGACTCTTTCTGCCGTAGGAGTCTGTTTCTCCACCCCTTCAAGACCATACCCTAAGGGTCAGAAGGGTGGGAAAATGTGGTTCTGCAAATCTCAAGGAGTCACGCCTGACGCAAGAGGTCAGTTTACCCCCAGAGGCAGAGGGGGTAACAACAACAGACACCACCCTAGGGGCAGAGGGGGTCCGCAAAACCAGGGTAGCAGGGAGCCTCTCTCTGACAAACCCTTTCAGCATCCCTGAGATGTTGCCCGATTATCCACCTTCGGAGGCAGTCGGGGGAAGATTGTCGCTGTACCCAATAGCCTGGCTTTCCCTTACTCGAGACAAATGGGTACAGTCGATCATATCCGAGGGGTACAAAATTCTCTTTATCCAAACCCCAATTCAACAAAAGGGAACCCTTCCAGACGTTCCACCCGGTCTAAGGGAACTAGCAGTATTAGAAATATCAAAACTGCTAGCAAAAAGAGCCGTCCAGCCAGTCCCAGCAGACCAACTAGGATCCGGAATCTACTCAAGGTTCTTTTTAGTACCGAAAAAGACAGGGGACTGGAGACCAATATTAGATCTCAGCAAACTGAACAAGTTTGTAAAGAGAACAAGATTCCGGATGGTCACGCTACAGTCCATTCTGCCCTTTCTGGGCAAGGACAATTGGATGTGCTCCGTGGACCTTCAGGATGCGTACTATCACATCAAAATTCACAGGCGCTCCAGAAGGTTTCTCCGCTTTCGGCTGGGGGCCAGTCACTACCAATTCAGAGCCCTGCCCTTTGGTCTCACTACAGCCCCCAGAGTGTTCAACAAATGTATGGCAGCGGTTACAGCTCACCTGAGATGGCAAGGATTCCGGGTGTTTCCATATCTAGACGACTGGCTCCTCACTGCCACCATCGGGCATCAGCTTCTCCAAGCCACAGCTTACACCATTCACATTTGCAGAGGGCTAGGAATCTCTATAAATTTCGAAAAGTCTGCCTTGTCGCCTTGTCAGTCTATTACTTTTATAGGCGCCAACTTGAACACCGTACAACTTTCAGCAAAGTTAACAGACCAAAGAGTCGTAGATATTCAAAACCATGTCCAAATTCTTTTTCAGAGCGACAAAATTCAGGCCAGGTTTGTTCTGAAAGTATTGGGTCTTATGGCGGCCTCCATAACACTTCTTCCCTTTGCACGTTTTTACATGCGTCTTCTACAGTGGATGCTGTTCGCCCAATGGTCTTTTCAGCAACTCCCCATGAACCACAAGATCATGATAACTCAAACTTGCAAAAGTCATCTGTCCTGGTGGATATTGTCCCCTCAAGTCCATCAGGGCAGACCCTTTGTTCTTCCTCCCCCGGTCGCCACGGTGACATCGGACGCCTCCCTGATCAGGTGGGGGGGGGGCATTTTCAGGGCACGATGGTCCATGGCACTTGGCAACCTTTCGAGCGCCACCTGCACATAAATGTCCTGGAGATGAGAGCAGTGCTTTTAACGTTGCAAGCCCTCCACGACTCTCTTCCCCTAGGAACTATTGCAATTCAAACGGACAATATGTCCGTAGTGTGGTACATCAGCAAGCAGGGCGGAACCAAGTCCTATCCCCTGTGTCGAGAGGCACTCAGACTTTGGTAATGGGCGATCTCCTCTCAGCGGTTTCTGATAGCAATGCATATCCCCAGGAAGTCCAACTTCATAGCGGACAGGTTGAGCAGAGCCATACTCATGCCACACGAGTGGTCTCTCAAACAATCGGTAGCGGAAGAGATTTTTCAGAAGTGGGGTCTTCCTTGCTGCGATCTTTTTGCTACATCCCAAAACAGCAAATGCCCCAACTTCTTCACCCTCTTCCCCCTTCCAGGCCATCCCCTCAGAGACGCTGTAGTCCAAGATTGGCCTCGGGGACTTCTCTATGCATTTCTGCCTTTTCCTCTAATTCCACAAGTAATTCAGAAAGCAACCGCCTTGAGAGCCAAGTTGATTCTCATTGCCCCTTATTGGCCTCGACAGATATGGTTTCCGTTCCTACATCATTATCTTTTGGTACAGCCTTGGCATCTGGACCCAGCTCCAGATCTGTTGACCCATCAGTCGGGGCAGCTGCACCAATCCCTACATTCTCTCAACCTCACTGCTTGGTTGCTCCACTTCCGTCCTTAGCCAGGCTTCCTATGATTTCTAATCCCGTCCGGGATATCATAGTAGCTTCCCTTAAATCTTCCACCAGAAAGATTTACACTAGTAAATGGAAACGTTTCTCCTTCTGGGCAAAGGCAAGGAATATAGATCCTTTTACTGCCCCAATTCATTCGGTCTTAGACTTCCTAGCTGAAATTTTTCATTTAGGGTCTTCTGCCTCTACAGTAAAGGTTCAGTTGGCAGCCATATTGAATTTTCATACAGGCTTATCGGACCACAATATCATGTCCAATAAGCTTTGCAAAGCCTTCCTTAAAGGTGTATATTTACTTAGGCCTCCGATCAAAGATCCTCCACCTCAGTGGGATCTTAATTTAGTCTTAACATCCTTAATTCTCCCCCCCTTTGAATCTGCGGTCTCCTGTTCATTGAAATTTCTTTCATGGAAGACACTTTTCCTAGTCGCCATTACTTCTGCTAGGAGAGTATCGGAACTTCACGCCCTCTGCATTCGTCCTCCCTACTTAATCTTCCACAAAGAAAGAGTTTCTCTAAGGACTAATCCATCCTTCTTACCCAAGGTGGCTTTGCAGACAAATTTGAATCAATCAATTGATCTCCCAGTTTTTTTCCCAAACTATACTAATAGAGCGGAGCAAAAGCTACATTATCTAGATGTTCACCGCCAGCTCCGGTACTATCTGGATAGAACTAAACAAATAAGGAAATCTGATAAACTGTTTTTATCATATGCGGAAAATAAGAAAGGCCTTCCTGTTTCCAAGGTAACCCTATGGCTGTCTTCTGTGATTACATCTATTTATCACCTCAGAGGCAGGGAATTATCTTCTAAGCCAAAAGCCCATTCAACTAGAGTACTAGCTACATCTACAGCTTTTCAAGCAAGACTACCAATAGACACTATCTGTGCGGCAGCCACATGGGCCTCTCCTCATACCTTTGTTTCGCATTACAAATTGGACATGGCCTCCAGGGAAAGAGCAACATTTGGTTCCACCATTCATAAGAGTCTGTTCCAATAAGCCACCCAGGATGAAGGTGCTAGGGACGCGGTCCCATCCAGCAAGAATGAAGGCGAGATTGACAACTTAACATTGAGAAGTTATGTACCTACCATAACGTTCCATGTTAGTTGTCTTCTCTCGCCTTCTTTCTTACATCCCACCCACCATCCCCCTAGCCTGGACAGACCAAGAAGATCTTCCCTTCTTTGAAGGGTCCTTTTATTCCTTTGTTCACTATCTAGGTGTCCTAGGATATATATATAGTGTAACTAATTATCTCTGGAGGTTTTTTATTCCTCTTCCTCCTCCTTCCAGTTGGAGGATTTTGTTTTATTGGCCTATGCTAGGTTTTTCAGCTTCCAAACGAGCTCTGGGGAGTTATTGCCTAGCATCATGGGATATAGGGTTGCCTTGAGCTGGTAAAATAAGCTCTCGAGCTTTAGTAAGTGGCTGAGTCGGAGCCGAGGATCGGCTCCGAACCCATCCAGCAAGAAAGAAGGTGAGAGAAGACAACTAACATAGAACGTTATGGTAGGTACATAACTTCTCATTTTAATTTCCTGTGCTATGTTTTATGTACTTACAAGTACCAGTATCACAACTTGTTTTCCGGAGCTATGCACATTATTTGTTTATCTGACTGGTGTTGAACTGATCAACAAAGGACCACTGCAGCACACAGTCCATCCAACTTTACATACGTATTTATTTATTTCAATTGACTTGCTTGCTGATGGAATGCATTGTGTAGAGTGGTAGACAGACCAGGCCTCCCCATTTGTTTTAATTGAGACACAAGGTCAGTAATTAAATCACTTGTTAATCTGAGTGCCATGTTTAGAGGAGATGAATAGATTTGGATCAGGTACGGATTTCCATTTCCTGTATCGTACGGTTCTTGTTGTTTTGCACTATGAAGTGCCGAATTAATAAATTGCAAATGTAAAAGTGAGGTACTGTTCAAAAAGGGGGTGGGGGTCTGTGTTTGCATAATGTGTGCGTTTGTGTGTGTGAATGCCCCCATTTAGTCCACCTGGTGGCTAGAGGTACTCTGGCTCAAACCCTGTACCTTTGGTACAGGGTAAAAAGAGCCTAAAGACCCTAGCCACCACCACTTGTAAATTTGTGCCTCATTTTTGATCTGTTCTGCTTAAAATCTGTGGTTTTCAGGAATTTTGTGGCCAATCACTGCAGGATTGAATTCATTAAATAACAGGCATTTGAATTTCAGACGTCATATTCTTCAGAAAAAAAAATGGTAACACAAAACCTTTTATTGTAGTAATTTTCTAAGTTTATAAGTCCATTATTTGAAATGTGTACCTCTTTTGGGGCTGTATTCCCCCATTATTGGCTTTGTCCAGGTTTTTTGTGCTAAGAGTTGAGAGCTATGGTGAGAAGTGAGAACTGAATTCACTAAATGATAGCCATTTAAGTTTCAGTCTTGATTTGGCATAGTGGTATGTTGCTCTGACCGTAGTGCGCAGGGTCCTGGGTTTAATACTTGCCAGTGAAATGCACGGTGGTAACACAACATTGTATTCTAGCAACTTTTCAAAATTATACAAGCAATGGTTAAAATGTGTCCCTGGTTTTTGGCCTTTTGCCCCCCCCCCCCCCCCCCCCCAAAAAAAAAAAAACTGAAATTGAAAATAAGTGCAAGAAGCTGAGCAAGATGCCTATGGCTTACACTAGTGTCATCCTGTTTATAGTGTGTGTGTGGAAGTAGACTTTTATGATGGAAATGTTCTGAATTGGGCAGTTTTGTCATTACTGGTTCTGAATTGGGCAGTTTTGACATTACTGGTTCATGCATTTTGTTTCATTGCCTACAGCCTACTGGAAAAATGTTCAAACAATAAATGTAACATGCGCTCTAACAAGTGTGCTATATTATACAAGGAATATAATTTAATAAAGTCAGGAAGGTGCATCAAAGAACACAAGTGTGTTTCTTGTTTTGTATGCAAGGGACCGATGATTTGAAAACAGCCCAAAGGTAATTGTTATCCACCACTGGCCAGATGCATTTTCTTTGGATGTGGTGTGTGGGTTTCAATGCTGTTTCAATTAATGTGAGTTTCAAGGGCAGAGAAGTTTTAATGCCAAGTCTATTTTCATTGTGAGACAGTGTTGCTTTGTTTAGCAGATGTCTTTTGGTGTTTGTGCATTGGGCTGTAAAATGTAAAAATAAAATCCAAATAATCATTGTAGAAGTAAAGTAGTATGCACACATTAGTGTTTATGGTAAATGGGGCGAAATAGCCAGGTAATTGGACATTGGAATGGCTGCAGGGGGACTTTGGTGCCATGTTTTGGTTGTCTGTTGTTCAGTTTGCATTTGAAGGTTGGTATCCCACAATTCCATTGGCGGGATTACATAATTATGTATGCAAATTTTATGTTAATCAGTGTACCGATTTGTACCTATATTTCATGGGCCTTGTCCAGATTTTTGATGTTTCCAGGTTGAGAGGTATGACTGGCTCTACTCGCCTAGCACAAAGCGAGTTTGATATAACCTGACATCAGTCAACTACAGTTGACAGCCTAGATGATTCAATGTTAATACCTTTTTGGCACCTTTTCTTTACAAGGACATGAAGTAGGTACTAAAGGAGGCAAGAAAACCTGTTACTAAAAAGACTGTTTGCAAATGGAAGAGATTTTGTAGTTTGTGCTTTGCAAGGAAGTCACACCTCTGGTTCTGAAATATTTGTGAAAGCTTCTTTAAGTTGGCTTCTCCATATGCTTCCATCAAGGTGCATTTTGCAACTATCTGAGCTTGTCTGTGTATGGATCCCCATCTTTCTTATGTGTTTGTGGTCAAACAGTTTCTGAAAGGAAGGTTACACACAAGACCCCTCACAGGTGAATTATTCCTCCTTGGGATCTTAGTTTTGTTATAGAAAAACTGATGCTAACTCCCCTTGAACTGGCCTCTCAGGCTGACTTGCAGTTCATTACTTGGAAAACTATATTAGTTTTTGCTCTGGCATGTGCAAGGCAAGTGTCTGATTTGTAAGTTGTCACGGTGGGTGAGCCCTGTCTTTTTTTCCAGATGGATAGGTTCGTATTACACAGAAATCCTTCATTTGTGCCTAAAGTTGTTTGAGTTTAACTTGAATCTAGCTAACAATTTTCCAGTCTTCCCAGAGCCAAAAGCAAGAAGGAACCAATTCTACTTGTATTGGATGTGGACAAGCATCAACCATCAAGTGCTTCCTTGACAGAACAAAGTCTTTTAGAAAGGCCAAACAGTTGTTTTTTTTTTTTTCATTTTTTACCTATGTTATGACTAAAAAAGGCCAACCTTCATTTAAATAGACAAATATATACAGATGGGTTTCCCTTTTCTATTCCCATCATGATATAACTATGCTAGGCAAATGTAAGGCACATTCTGCCAGGGCCTTGTCCTCCTTGATGGCATACTTGGAAAGGGGTGGACTCAAGTATTTTAGAGGCAGCATCTTGGCCCTCTATTCATACTTTCATAAAGCATTGCAAGCTGAATTTCTTCTCCAGGGCTGACATTGCTAGGACTATTCTCCAGGGACTCCTGGACCCTTATGCCCCCCCCCCCCAAAGAGAAAGCCTTAAAAATCCAACCATAGGCTACTGCAGCGATGAGAATGGATGTCATAGTACAGTTATGTAAATTTTACTTGCCCGTAACAATAGATAGATTAGTTCACTGTTGCAAGAGCAGCATTCATCCACTATGCCCTTTTGTAGATAGTTGAGGTGGGGCATAACCTTCTTTCTTACAGTGGTGGTCGCTGCTGCTGCTTTTTGGATGATTTTTATGGTGATTACAGATTGTTGACTCAGGATGCATCTTCATTCCTTTTATGGGGCAGTATAATCCTTAAGATCTGCCTCAGTCTGATCGCTAATTTACCTTTCCCCAAAAAGGGTGCAGCCCATCAGCAGCCAGAGTGAGTGAAAGGGAGGGAAGTTAGAACTTTGGCAAGCTAGCCATGTGCTGTGACCTTGTAGCAATGAAGACATTCAACTGTCTACTGTTATGGGTAAGCAGGACTTGAACAGCTGATTTTTCTGGCTGATAATTCCCCTACTTTTGCTGCTATAAGCAGGAATGGAAGATGTGCTTTTTTGAATTAGGCTATACCTGATGTATGTCTGTCATGTGGTCCATTCATCCTTTGAGGTGTTCACCATTGTCATTTGTCTGAGTTTACTGTCATTAACTCGAAGGTTCATTCATAGTTATCAAATTTAATTCATTTGTTTTATATTCTTTCCATTTGCTTTGTTACAGTGAGACACATTGCATATTAATCTTACTGTTCTGTGTTGTATAGTGCACTTAAGGTTGAAATGGACACCTTCTGTATTCCATGACAGGGTTATTCTGTGCACGTTCTCACCTCTTCTATGATGGACAGAAATAGAAACAAGATCAGAACTCATTCATTTCATGTCGGTGGCTGAGAAGATGTTATTTCACAATCTGTACTCCTCATCTATGTAGGAGTCCATTGCTGCACAAGGCAGAGAATATTTTCTTGTTTTTAATGATGACTGGGTTGCATCTTTTGGCTTGATTGATGTTTTAAATCCCCTGATTCTGCCAGACCTTTCCAGTGGAGGAACATCTCAAGATTCAGAGAGGATACTATACAGCATTCAGTAATGGAAGAAGTTCTCCACGTTCCTGGAAAGTGACACTCCCCTGCCTCAGGTAATGAGATTTTTTTTTTCAGTCATACAGCCTCAATGCCATCTCTGGCTGCTTCCTCACTCAGTGAAATATGGACATCCTGCATTGTTCCTTGATAACTGGGAACCCTCAGATGTGAGCAGTTGCCAGGCGAGCTTTGCAACTCCTCTGCAATGCAGTAACTCCGCAGTATTCTTTGAGAGTGACGGATCTAATAGGGAGTTGCAAGCATGGAGTCAGGAACCAACATTCATGTGGCAGGTATGTCAGGGTTCTAACGGTGTTAATTACAATTGTAATGATGTCTAGATGTTGCACTCCCACTGGTTTAATATGAAAACTGTGTGGTACCTGGTTTCCAACAGTAGTTGGCATAAGCATTGGGTTCCCAAAAACCTCTCTCCTAGTTTAGGAGAACTGGCCAGTGACTGCTCTGTCCCGTTCCATTCCTGGCACACCATACCTTCAACTCATGTTGAGTTTGCAGATAATTATTACTTCTCTCAGTCAACTGTTTGACATGCTCTTTATTATTCTCTGGTTGTGGGGCATGCTTTTGTCATTTTTGGACATGTAAGAATTGTGGTCCTGCACAAGCTTGTCCATGTTTGTATGCATTTGAAGAAGCTACATTCTCCCTGGGGCTTTGACGTTGTGACTGAAAAACTTGCTCATTTTCCAATTTATTGTGCAAGTTCAAAAGAAATGCATTCTCTTGTGGAACATACTGTTGGTGGCAGTTAAGGGTCAAGGACGCGTACTCTCAAATGATGGCCTATTGATTTCTGTTAACTGAAAGATCTCCCGTGTGAAATTATGGAAAATTAGAATATGCACCACAAAACCAGAAAACATTCTACAAGTGCTTTTGCAGGGGGTGCAAGACTTCCCTATACCTCCAAGCTGTTTTCAGGATTGCAGAATCCCAAAGAAAGAGAAACAGAATTATGTAAAACAGGCTGTCCCCCTACTCTGTGACTACATAGTCAAAGAATGCAAAAGAGCATCTTTCTTCCACTTCTTAAAAAGTTTAATGCATTAGACTAATTTGTGTCATTGCTACATGGTTATCAATATTGAGACCTTTAGCAATTACTACTGATTGGACCTTAATTCTAAGAGTCATCTTTGATTTCTCATTGCTTCAGGCTTCTGTCTCCCTGGGAGGTACATTTGATATTGTTTGTGAATGTTCTCAGCATAGCTCTCAACTTCCTAGCACAAGGAATCTGGACAAAGCCAAAAATAATGGGGGGGGAGACAAAGACAAAAAATAAGGACACATTTTAAATATTGCTCTTAAACTCAGAAAATTATTAGAATAAATGGTTTGCTGTTTCCATGCATTTTTTCTTAAGGATATGAAGTCTGAAACTCGGTATCTGTCATTATTTAGTGAATTAAGTCTTCACGGATTTGCCAGAAAAAATGACTTATGAGGAACAGACCAAAATATGAAGCTAAAATCTGGACAGTTGAGGTATGGTTCTCATTTATTTCTCACACTACAGTGCCCCTTCAAGTAGCCTATGATGTATTATCTTATCTTTGGGAAGTCTTTCTGCAGTGGGTACCTATTATCTTGCCATCAACCCCATCTGCTGGGATGGTTACCACACCTACTTTATGGATGGATACCCCCATTAATAACAGCAGGTATATTTTAAGTCATCATTTCTTTCTTTTTCTCCAGATGTGCAAACATCAGATGGGGTTCAGAAATGAGCATGGAGTGGATGTGCTTCATTAATCCAGTTTGAGGTGATGTGCATTGTAGATCAGTATGTATGTACACTTTTAAGAAGCTTTCTAGGGGCTTGCACAAGTGTATAAATACTGAGCATGTGCAAGCCTGACTGCCATTTTGTAGTAAGCTGTTGAGATGTAAGCATGTATGTCTGTGTAGTCTGTCAGTTAATTAGTTTGTTTATATTTTGTACTTCTGCTATCCATCCTGATGTGTTTCTACGTAATAAAGCATATAAACGAACTACACTGGCTGTTCATCTTTACTTGTGAAGCAAGACAAGTGACGGTGTCAGAATTGGATCCAGAAATCCAGATACAGGCCTGAAGGCACTCGGTTAAAAGTGGAGGAATATACAGGAGTGACACATCCCTACTGCACGCATGACTCGCAAAAACAGGTCAGAAACTAATTTCAGGTATCAAAGCTTAAATGATTTCTTATTTGAAAAATATAAAACGAAGCATTCAGAATACTCTTAATGAATTTCTAGTTAAAAAAAAATGTCCAAACTGCAACATATTGATGAAAATATTCAAATAAATATGGAAAATGTTTGAAATAGTCTGAATTGCATAAAATGTGTAAAATAAGGAAAATGACCGCATTTTTTTCATTAAGCATTCCTTTTTTTTTTTTGCATTAAAGTTATTCGAGATATCCAAAGTGTGTGAAGTGTTCGCAAGTTTGTGCAGTGTTACAGTACAGTTATTTCACAAAATATGGCCATTTCGAAGCATATTTCGCAAAGTACAGTGTTTCGAAGAGTTTGCAAGTACTGGCTGTGTGTGCATGTTCGTATATAATTACAGAGGCCATATTTTCAGTGTTTGGGGATAGTTTGTTGGCATGGCAGATGGATTTCAAAAACCAGGACCTCTTGTATTTGATGATAATGTTACAGAGAATTGGGGAGAATTTGACCAAGAGTACAATATTTTTATACAAGCTGCATTTTTTAAAGAAGACCATGCAAAGGCATTTTTCTGCTTAATTTAGCTGGTTCAGAACCCATTGAAGGAAAGCATTAATTTGTGTATGTACCTTTTGTATATGCAGGAGAGTGGGGAAAACCATCATATAGTGGTACCGGCTGAGTCAAGAGAAGACGCTAAGTGCTTAAAATATAAATTTAGAGAAATGTGTAGCCCCCAAACGAACATCACAATGGAAAGGCACTCTTATTACACAAGAGATCAAAACCCTGGTGATAGTTTTGCAGCATATATAATTGATTTGAGAAACAAAGCTAAAATGTGCAGATTTGGTGATTTAAGGGATGAGTTGATAAAAGACATGTGTGTGTGGTATTAAAGATGATGCTGTGAGAAAGATTTTGGTTTGTGACAGCGATTTAGCTTTGAACAAGGCCATTGAGATTTGTCAGATATATGAACTTATGGAAAAGCATACAAATATCCTGGTGTTAGTATGTATACTTGGGGGAGCACAGCCCCCCACATTGGGGGTGTGGGTGGCATAGCCCCCACTTAATTTGGTTTTCTGTTGTCTGATTTTGTTTTACATTATTTGGTAAAACCCAACTAGGTTGGGGGGCTGTGCCCCTCACACCCCCCCTATCGGGGGCTGTGCCTGTCACCCCCCCCCAACTGTATATACTAACACCAGGATCGCACTACAGTGGGGAAAATTACATATACCTTTGACTTGCCTTAGAGTACTACTTGTCAGTGAAATGAGTTTTAGGTGAAATGAAATTTAGGTAATTTGGTGTCAGTGAAATGGTCTTTCAGTGAAGTGATATGAATCTGCCCAAGCACATGACAGCAGCTCTAATCCCTGCAACACTCATTGGTAAACCCTGCAGCTTTCTAGCAAGTTCCAGAATATGCACAGTCTCAGTGAGGCACAAGAGTGAGTCAGCAAACTCAAAGAATGGGTCCCCAGAAGTTTTTATTGCTAACTGTCATAATTGTGGTGGAAATCATGAATCTAAGAGAGAAAACTGCTTAGCTTTTGGTCAGCAATGCCACAAATGCAATAAGCAGAATCCTTTCAAAAGGTTTTGTAAATGAAAATGGACACATTCTTTTATTAAAAGAGAACATTCCAAAAGATAAGTTGATCAATTAGAAAGCTATGACCCTACTTTTTATGTTGGTGTGTCAGTGCGTAATGGAACAGTTAATGCAGTAGATTTATGGGCAAAGAATGAAATATTTTGTACTGTTCAAATAAATGGAAAACCAATAGAGCTCAAAGCTGACACAGGTTCAAAGTGTAATGTTATGTCAGCAGAAACATATGCTAGAGTATGTGCTGGTGAGAAGCTTGATTTGCCAAAGTGTGTGAAACTTGTTGCTTATGGTGATAAAGAAATTCATACTAAAGGTTCAGTTGTGCTTTCATGTTACTCTGCTGGCAACAGCTATGACTTGAAATTTTATGTGGTCAAAAGGCCCATACAGTCATCATTAGGCCTCAGAGACCATTTGAAAATAGGACTGCTTTCATTTAGCAAGGAAGTCCATCTTGTTAGCTTAAAAAGACCACTGTTCTAATTTCATCCAGTCTATTTTCTCTACCTATGCTGATCTTTTCGAAGACAGACTAGGCAGACTCCCAGTTGTGTACTCTATGAAGTTAGACCCAGAGGTCAGTCCAGTTATCAGACCAGCAAGGAAAGTTCCACTGGCTATGCAGAACAGAGTCAATGCCGAGCTAGGTAAAATGGTGCAACAAGGTGTGATTTGTCCAATAGATGAACCGACTGAATGGGTATCTTCTATGGTTGTAGCTCGTAAGAAAAGCTCAGATGATCTCAATGTGTATTGATCCACAAGATTTGACCAAAGCGCTAAAAATACCTCATCATCCAATGCGTACAGTTGAAGTCGCTGCTCTTATGCCAAATGTCACTGTTTTTTTCTGTCTTGGATGCAAAAAGTGCATTTTGGCAAATACTGGTCGACTGAAAATCCTCATTTCTAGCTACTTTCAGTACTCCGTTTGGCAGGTACAGATTTCTCAGAATGCCATTTGGAATAAATTCTGCCAGTGAAGTCTTCCACTGTGCAATGGAGCAAATTTTTTCTGGGTATCCATGTGTTGTTATAGTAGACGATATACTAGTAGGAGGTGATGGTGAAGCTGAGCATGACAGAAACCTCAAGAAAGTTCTGGAAAGAGCATGTGAAGTGAATCTTAAGCTGAATCCTCAAAAGTGCAAACTCAGACTACAAGAAGTTACTTATGTTGGTCATTTGTTTACCAGTTCAGGCTTACAGCCAGATCCTTCCAAGCAAACAGCAGTTCTTGAGATGCCAGCTCCAGACAGTGTTCAAGCCTTACAATGTTTTCTTGGCATGGTTAACTACCTAGGCAAATTCATTCCAGACTTGAGCCAACTTTCAGCACCGCTTAGAGATTGGACACACAAAGATGTTTCCTGTTCATGGTTAGAACAACACTAAAGAGCATTTGATGTCCTGAAACATAAAACTGCCAGTTCACCAACTCTCAGATACTGTGATGTTCACAAACCATGATGCTTCAAAGTTTGGTCTTGGTGCAGGCATTCTTCAAGAGGGCAGACCAGTAGCCAATTCATCGAGAACTCTTACCCAGTCCGAAATAAAGTATGCACAGATAAAGAACTCTTGGGAATTGTATTTGTTGGGAATTGTATTTGAATGTTCGAAGTTCCATGATTATATTTATGGTAGACCTATCCGGATTGAAACTTATCCCCAACCTCTAGTCACTGTTTTGAGAAAGCCTAGGCATACAGCTCATGCCAGATTGCAACGCATAATGCTCAAATTGCAAAAGTATAATTTCAATCTTGTTTACATGAAAGGCAAACTTCTTTATCTTTTTGATACTTTATCCAGATTGCCCAGAAATATCACTGAACAGCATGAAATGAGAAACTTGATTTTGAAGTCAAGAAAGTGAGAAATTTTTCTTCCACATGTCTTGATGATGTTAGGAGTCATACAGCCTCAGATCCAGATGTTCTTCGTGTTGCACTGTTGCAGTCACCACCTGTGGGTTATCCCTGCTGTGGTAGCCCTCGGCCGGCCTGAATACCAGAGTCAATGTTTTTCTGCATCGGCTGCTGTTGCCTGTAGACTGACGTCAGATTGTCAGTGCTATAAAGACAGGCGGCAGACACCATTACAGCCATCTTTCTTGCTGTGGAGCCCATAGCAGAAGCAGTTTGCAAATGTGCCAGTCTGTCATTACCAGAGTTTGAATTACAGCTGAAAACATCTAAAGCTAAGTACCCCATTGGGGATCCTTTTTTCTTGCACTAACCGATGTCCAAAAAAGTTGTGTCTCGCCTGTGGAAAGCAGATCCCACACCGAGACTTCCATTCATACTGTGCCACTTGTTTAGGCCCAGACCATAACGTCCCCTGTTGCCAGTTCTGTGCCTTCTAACACGCGAACCTTTCACCCTAGAGCTCTTATTGTAGACAGGTATTTTTGTCTTCCGTCTTTGCATTCCGAAATGGCAGCAGTCAGCCAACAATCCTTAGACATTCCGAAAAAAAATGTAGAGGTAAAGATAGAGACAGACCGTACAAGGCTAAGCCTTCCGACGAGTCTACTGCTAAGCAAGGTCATCAGTTGTCCAGAATTCATTGGGGCGCTTTCGCAGCCCCTGATGCCTGATTCTATGCAGGCCTCTACTGAGACCCTTTCGGAGTCTGGTATGCCACAGAAATAGTCTGTCTTCTGAGCCTTTGGCTATCTCTGCCTTGGTTCAGTCTGGAGCCGTGACACGGGCACCAGTTTCCGAGGAGAAGCCTTGCACTACCGAATCTAGACAAAAGAAAACATCTTCCCATCCGACTACCATTTCTCTCAGACCGATGGATACCCTTAGGCCTAGAAGCCAGGCCACTCCTAGAAAATCTGCCTCTAGCCACCATCTTGCTCCTGCTCCACTACCCCAAGCTCAAATGTTTAAAATGGCGGAGGATCTTATCTCCCTTATCAGGGGTAGTCAGGCCACAACTTCTAAAAGGAACCCCCCCCTTCTCCTGAAATTGACAAAACAGGATTCTGTGGAATCTGATTATTCAGATTTTGGAGAGGAACAACAATCTCTGACTGCTTATGAGGATTCAGATGCAGAGGAATCCATTCCTTCTATATCCACACCAGAAGACCTTTCCTTTGGGGAAACCCTTCACACCCTCCGGGAACATTTCCAATGGGAATCTCAGGACTTCCTCCAATCTAAGAAAAGACTAAGAGTTTCTGGACCTGCCCCAGCACGGACCCCTGGCCATCCCATCTATCTTAGAAGTGGTGGATGATGTTTTCCATGAATCCAGCTTAGCCACTGACACCCTCCCACCTGCTCCCACTAAACCTGACAGGTATTTACAGAGTACCGGATTCTCACAAATACATGTACAGAAGTCCTGCTGCAGACCCAGAGGTCATTACACAGTGACCTAAAGGAGTTAAGACTAGTTCTGCCAAGAATCCTATTCCTTCTGACAAGGATTCCAGAGCTCTGGACAGATTGGGTAAAAAAGTATACACCTCTGCTACCTTAGTTATCAGAGCACTCAACTGTCAGTTACATATGTTAAAATATCAACAACACACTTTGGAACTATTAAAGCAAAAGATTTCAACCTTTCCTGACTCTGCCAATTCGAAAGAGTTAGCAGATTTACTGCACTCTACTTGTAAAGTGGACAAACACTGATTACACTGTGGATATGACACCCTAGAAGCCTCAAGCAGGGCAGCAGTGTCTGGATCTGTCATTAGGGGGCATGCATGGTTGAAGGAACAACCTCTTCCTGATCATGTCAAGTCTAAATTAATTGATGCACCCGTGGATAAGGACCACTTGTTTGGAGTAAAAACAGAAGAGATGCTTAAAAAGATGGAAGACAAAGCAAAATCTATGCAAACAGTAAATTATTTCTTTCAGGTTCAATCTCCTAGGTTCAGCAGGAACATTCCATTTAAACACTGGTCCTTCCCTGCACCTAGCAGACAGGGGCGCAAGGTAAGCCCCGCAGGGACAGACCACCCAGGCCACTATCCCAGGAACAGCAGAGAACCAAACACTGGACCCACCTCTGCCCCAAAGGCAGGGAGTTCCAAGTCATCCTTCTATGGCAAAAGCTCTCAATGACCCCCCCCCCCCCCGCACTCCGTTCACTCACCAAAAGCTAGGGGAAAGGCTCTCCCTCTGCAAAGCAGATTGGCTTTCTATAACAAAGGATTAGTGGGTCTTTAAGATCGTTTTTCCTTGATACAAATTCTGTTTCAACGAGCTCCCAATTCCAAAAGGGTACCCAGACTTACCTTCAAATCAGTGGGCAGAGGCATTGAAACAGGTCCAAACTCTCATATCCCATAGAACATGTCCCCTCAGATCAAACAGTCAAAGGCTTTTTTTCCAGACTGTTCCTTGTTCCCAGAAAAGAGGGCACTTGGCGCCCCATCTTGGATCTATCCATTCTGAACACCACCCTGGTGGTCCCCAAATGCAAAATTCTAACTTTGCAGCAGCTGCTGCCTATGCTGACAAAAAGCCTGGTTAGTGACCCTAGACTTAAAAGATGCCTACCTCCACATCCCCATAAGGGAATCCTGCAGGAAATTCCTGCGCTTCATTGCAGGCTCACAACACTAGCCCCGGCCGTAGCATTTTGCAGACACCAGAATATACAGATTTACTCTTATCTGGATGACTGCCTCATTTAGGCAGAGTGCAAAGAAAAGCTGCTCCAGGACCTTCTCTTTGTCAAAACTCTCCTAACTTCCCTAGGGTTCCCCAACAATGAGAAGAAGTTAAAGCAAACACCCTTCAGGAAAATTGTTTTCTTGAGAGCACTGCTGAACACAGCATCCCAAATGGCCTTCCTATCCCTAGAAAAGCAGAGCTTTCTGCCTCTCTACTTTACCCAGCTGGCTTCCAGAAGTCACCTGTGAGGAAGTTTCTGCAAGCCTTGGTGTACATGGCATCTTGCATCCTTCTAATTCCTCTGGCCAGGCTCCACATGAGGAAACTTTGCTGGTATCTAAAGAACCTTTGGTGTTAGCACTCCCAGCGTCCAGAGACCTCTCTAACTCTAATCCCCTGTATAAGGGCCAAGTTTCTCTGGTGGGCAGGTGCCTGTGCCAAGAACAAGGGTCTTCCCTTTATCCTCTGCCCTGCCGGGCAGACCATCACCAATGGTGCCTCAGACATTGCTTGGGCCGCTCACCTAGCAAGGAGGTGCACCCAAGGGCTTTGGGATGCCCAGCACCTTCCCTTACACATCACTCAGAAGGAACTGATGGCAGTACAAAAGGCTCTGACATCCTTCAAACCCCATCTCAGGCCAGGGGTTCTCCTTATCAAAACAGAGAACACCACAGTAATATGTGGTACATCAACAAACAGGGAGGGACCCAATCTTACCCTCTGTGCAGGGTAGCCATGAACCTCTGGCTGACGGCCTCCTCCTTGGGATTACACCTAATTGTGCTCAATAACTACCAGGGATCAACAACACTCTGGCAGACCACCTAAGCAGAAACTTACTGGACCCCCATGAATGGCAGCTGCACAGAAAAATCTTTTTGCAAGTCACTCAGGAGTGAACAACTCCGGAGATGGATCTCTTTGCTTTGCACCTCAACCACCAGCTGAAAAAATTCCGTACCAGGGAGTATCACCACCTAATGTGGAAGGGTGGATGGCTTGACCTTCCCCTGGAAGTCCCTCTTTGTGTACGCATTTCCTCCCCTGCCTCTTATTCCCAGGGTAATGATTAAGATAAGGGAGGAGAGACCAAAGGCCATCCTCATTGCTCCAGATTGGCCCAGACAGCATTGGTACCCCTTACTGAGCAGCCTGACATTACAGCCTCCCAGGCTGCTTCCCCTGATCTCAGACCTCTTGACCCAGGTGTGTGTGTGTGTGGGGGGGGGGGTGTTGCACTCAGACTTTCAGACTCTCAAACTGTCAACATGACTAATAATTTAAAAGCAAACAAGGGGCCCCTGTTAAGCAAACCAGTCCTAGACATTATCACAGAGGCCAGAAGGCCCAGCACCAGAAAATCTTATGCAGGTAAATGGAAAGGATTCTGCTCCTGGAGCCAGTCCAGAGGGGGACAGTACCTCAATACCTTCCATCCCTCTTATCCTGGACTACCTAGCAGAGTTACTCAATAGTGGCCTCTCCTTCTCTTCTTTTAAAATCCACACCTTAGCCATTTCAGCTCATTTCGATACAGACCAGCCCCTCTTCTTGCATGCTTTGATTAAACAATTCCTCAGAGAGGCTTCTAATATCAGACCTCCCAGAAGGCCACCCATGCCAGCTTGGCACCTGAATTATGTTTTGGAAAAACAAACCCTACCACCCTTTGAACCTGCTGCTTCAGCAGAATTGAGATACCTCTCCTGGAAGACTGCTTTCCTACTAGCTGTCACCTCAGCCAGAAGGGTTTCAGAACTTAAGGCGCTCGTGGCCATTGAGCCCTTCATCATTTTCCATGCAGACATGGTTTCCCTGAGGACTAACCCCCTCTTTTATGCCCAAGGTGGTATGTGATGTGACCCTCAACCAGGCCATACATCTACCCACCTTCTTTCCTAACCCTCAAAACAAGGGTTAAAGAATTCTGCACTCAGTAGACATGCATCGACAACTCAGATACTACCTGGTCTGTACTAAACCCTTCAGCAAAACAGACTAGCTTCTTGTTAGCTTTGTCCCAGGGGCAGAGGGGAAGCCCATTTTACCAAACCATTTCCAAATGGATATCATGCTGTATCTAGTTCTACTGCAGACTACATGGGAAACCACCCCCTAAGTCTGTTCGTACCCATTCCACTAGGGCAGCCTCCACTTCCACAGCATTCCTCGGAGGCGTTCCCACCAGGGACATCTTGGAAGCTGCCACCTGGGTCTCTGTCCACACCTTTACAAAGCATTACCACCTACCTCTTTTCTTTAAGGCTAGGGCAAGGTTTGCCTCTGCAGTTCTGCAGGGCAGGCTGACCCATGCCTAGGTCTGTAATCCTTCCACCCCTCTCCTCAGCTTTGGGAATGCTCCCGCGGGTGATGACTGTAACAGTGAAACATGAATAACATAGTACATTTGTATAAACTTACCATAAATGTAGATGTTCGAGTGGATTAATTGTTGCAGTCCTGGTTTCCTTCCCTCCTTCCCCCTTGTATCCTCTTTCCTTAGGGAGACATAAACTTTTCTCGGTGGCTTTTAGCCACCAGCACTTTACCATATTTCCTTGTGCTTTTCACGGGTTAGGGCAAGAAAAACTGATGTAATGGCGTCGGCTGCCTGGCTTTATAGTACTGACGACAGTCTACAGGTGACAGCAGCCAATGCAGAAAAACATTGACTCTGGTATTTGGGCCGGCTGAGGGCTTCCACAGCAGGGGATAACCCACAGGTGATGACTGCAACAGTGAATACACTTGAACATCTACCTTTATGGTAAGTGTACCCAACTGTACTTTCTTCACAAGCTCAACCACTTTCATTCGAGGGTGGCCATCAAAACAGTCTTGCTTAACAGTTTGCCTGCAATCATATTTTCCTTTACAGAGATGAGGTTTTGTTTGACAATGGTATCCTCATTAAAAGTCCAAAAGTGATTGTTCCAAAGTGCTTGCAGCGAGAGTATATTATTAGTTTGCATCATGGTCACCCAGGAATAGATCCTACCAAAAGAAGGGCAAAGAGGACTAGTGTTGTGCCTTCTGTGTCACAGAATATTGAGAGTAACTTTCATCTTGTTCTGTATGTAATAGTACTAAGCCACATCAACAGAAAAAAACACTTCAGCTAAACCATATTCCTGAATTACCTTGGTTGACAATAGCTACAGACATTTTTGAGTGGAATAGTCAACATTACTTGGTGTTAGCAGACTCTTATTCAGATCGGTTCGAGATTGACCTTCCTAATCTAGCGTCCAGTACTGTAATCAATGAAACGTCATTTTGCAGTTCATGGTAGTCCGCACAAAGTTATTTCTGACAGTGGTACACAGTTTACAAGCCAACAGTTCAAACAATTTGCTGAAGAGTGGGACTTTGCTCATGTTGCAAGTAGCTCTGAGTATCCACAGTCGAATGCAGTTCAAAGTGCGAAACAATTACTAGAGAAGTCAAAGTGAGACAGTAGTGATGTTTTCTTGAATCTTAGAAATGTTCCTCGTGATAAGCATCTTGGTTCACCTGCACAGAGACTTCTGTTGAGACAAACCAGAACCAGACTACCAAAAAGTAGTCAATTGTTGGTTCCATGTGTCAAAAATAAGATCAGTGAAAGCCAATATGTTGAAGTGGTTATCCCAGAAGTCCAGTTGTGAAAAGAGCAGCAAACTGCTCAATCCATTAGGTAAAGGAAAGATAGTGAGGATGCAGATGTCCAAAGGTTTCGATGGGATTATCTAGAGCTGAGATTGTACACTGTGGAATCACAAGGAGCAGAATTTAGGTGGAATCGGAAACATTTGATTCTGATGTCCGAGCCTGTATTGCACTATCATACCTGCGAGAAAGACACTGTATCTCAGAGTGAGTTATCCAGCATTCCAGTTCCAGAGGACATTCACGTAAATATCCCTGTTCCTGAGAGGAATCTATAGGAAATACACCTCAGGGATCACTTTTGTGTTTTTGCTCAATAGTGGCACAGGAAAATAACTTTCTTGGTGACGTAAGCCAGATAACCTTGCCGGCTAGGCTTATGTAGGCCCTTGGGCTGATAGCCTAGTACCTACCTATGAATCCCGAAACTCCAGTATCTATTTGTTCACCAATGACTATCCCTGTTGCTAAACCCTGATTGCTACATCACTAGATCAGGTCACATTTTTAAACTATGTTCCAGATACACAGCAACTTGGACATAAACATTGTCTATTTCTTATTGTTTGTACAGTTCCATGTCTCTATTCTCAAATGTCATTATATCGTGGGCAAGTCATTAAAGAGGGAGGATGTAGATCGATATGTAGGTACACCTATAAGAAGCTTTCTAGGGGCTTGCACAAGTGTATAAATACTGAGCACGTGTAAGCCTGACTGCCATTTTGTCATAAGCTGTTGATATAAAACCATGTATGCCAGTGTAGTTTGTCACTTAAGTTTGTTTATATTTTGTATTGCTGCTATCCATCCTAGTGTATTTCTGTGTAATAAAGCTTAGAAATAAACTATCCCACCTATACGTCTTTAATTGTGATGCAAGGCGAGCAACATGAATTTTCCAGCAAGGAGAATACAGTGGCTTTAAGAATGTGAGATGGACCATTACAAGAATTTTGTGCTAAAAATGTACCCTCAGAAAATGAGATCCCAGCTGCCACCCACTGCAGAGGGCCCTCAACAAGAAAAAAAAAGTTATTAATGGTGTGCATTCACATAGTTTTCTTGTTTCTGGGAGAATTTTCTATGGTACATATTTAAAATGCTGTTTGAGGGATGCCCCCTCAAGGTAACAACTAAGAGGTTTGTACAGGCAGCCTATTCCCACTATACAGGTAAAGTAGGGTAGCCACCTGAACTTAACAGAATCATTTACATTATGCACAAGGATGCCTCTTAGCAACTGGTCGACCTTCATTCATTCATTCATTCATTCATTCATTCATTTATTTATTTATTTATTTATTTTATATATTGTCCATAACTACTTCCCTCTTGACACTTGATTTGCAGTGCAAAACCAGTAAATAGCTTAGATTTATATGTTGTTTGAGTAATACCAGTTATGTGGGTTGGTGTATAGTAGCTGTTGGTCCTTTCCACTGGAGTAAATGAATGATGTTAAGTTGTCTATCTCGCCTTCATTCTTGCTGGTTGGGTTCAGAGCCGATCCTCGGCTCCGACTCGGCCATCTTCAAAAGCTCGAGAGCTGCATACTGGCTCGAGGCCACCCCGTATCCCATGATGCCTGGCGCTAGATACCCAGATCTCATTTGTCGCTTCTGCTGCGAGGTTGTCTTACTGGCTCAGGTCGTATTTTGTCATTATTATACTCGTTTTTTGATAAAAATAATTAGAACTCATTAGTGTAAATTTTTCATAGTAGTTAACCTTCTATAGATATATACTTCTTGTATCTTTAATTTTTTTCTGATCCTTCCCCTATCCCTTCAGAAAACTCGTTTTAGTTAGAGAGTTTTCCCCTCTCCCTTCACGTTCTTAGGTAGCCGTTTAAATTAGCGGCTAACCCTTTTCCCTTCCTCTATTTAAAAAAAAAAAAAAAAAAAACTTTTTAGCCTTTACCTAGTTAGTTTTATTTGGCTTTATACATAGAATATTGTCAGTTTTCTTGGCTGTGTTTTGGGTGCTTAACTTAGTGTGTGTGGTAGTAGTTACATACTAGTTTTTGTGTGTTTTCCTTGGTATTTTCTTTCTTTTTCAGGGATGTCTAAGGAAACCAAGGTGTCCGGATTCAAGAAGTGTGACTTATGCTATCAGAAGATGTCTCTGACAGATGGTCACACTTCTTGTGTCTATTGTCTGGGCGCCGTGCACCTGCAGGACTCTTATTCGTTTTGCCATGCCTTCAGCCCAAGAGTCCTGCAGGTGCGCAAAAATAAGTTAATCCTAAGGGGATTACTTAAGCAGGATTCACCAGCTAAGACTCAGCCTGTGAAGGCCTCTAAGCCACCTAAATCTTCGGCTCCCAGTTCGGAGCCATCAATGAGTGAAGCTGTTCCTTCAGCCTCGGTTCCGGCTGGAACCAAATCTACTGGTCTCCCAGTCGGTTCCGACTATCCCTTCGGAGCCGTCTGGGAGTCGAAAGAGGTCTAGGTCTCCCTCCCTGGAGTCGATATGCTTGGCTCCATGGTCTCCTCTGCTCCAATCGGAGCACAGTCATCGGTCCCACTCTTCTCAGTCCTCAAGATTATCCGATAATGACGTGGAGAGAATGGTCAGTAGGCTGTTGAAATCGCAGGCCCTAGCAAAAATGTTGTCCAGCCCCCTCATCAGGTGTTGGCTCCGTCCATATCTGCAGTTATTCCTCCTCTGACTCCTTCCTTGAGCTTGGAGCCGGAGTTTGTTGAGGTTCGAGTTGTGGAACCGTTGGCACCAATACCTTCTGCTTTGGTTCCATCGTCTGCTCCGATCACTTCTTTGGTACCGTCCTTGGAAGGGTCTGGGCACTGAGACTCCCTCGACGGCTCCGAGGGGGCGAGTGGCATTGGACTCTTGTCCGAGCCCATTCTTCCTCTCGGAGCTTCAGCTCAGGAGCCATCCCCCTCGGTGTGGAGAGGGATTTTGGTTTCTTCAAAGCCCTCTCAGCATTCCAGCAGGGACACCTTTGAGATCATGAGGAGTGTGCTGGCCCCTGAGTCAGCCCCACGATCAACCCCACCGGCGCCTCCCACTATGGTGCCTGTGTCTGCCTCTGCCCCTCCTCCAGACCCCAGGCGTGGGGAACCAATGCTCCAGGGCACCCCCCTGGGTGTATCTTCCTCTTCCGAGGCCTCCCCTTATCATTCAGAGGAGCCACCTTGTAAGAGGAAATGCAAGAGGAAGCATGTTGACTCCCCTGAGTCTGTCACATCAGATACCGACTTGGAGGATTCGGAAGGGTCCCCGAGATCCCCCTCTGAAGATGTCTCCTTCTCAGGCATCCTTGAGAATGCTTAGGCAGAGGGGGAACTGGACTACCCTAAACCCCTCAGAGGATGAGTCTGTATTCCTGGATGCGTTTCGGTCCCGACCTTCCACCTCCTGGGTGTCTCCGCCTTTCTACCCACCAATGTCCGTGGTGGCTCGGAAGGCGTGGTCAGCTCCAGACACAGTGGAACCAACCCCCAGAAGACCCGCTAAATTCATAATGGCACCACAGGATAAACAGTTTTTAACCAAAGGTGTCCCTGTTGATGCTATGGTGGTAGCGACGGCCGCAAAGAAGGAGTTGGCTGAAACCTCTTCATCTGTCCATCCCCGTAACAAGGAGTCCAGGACTATGGACAGATATGGGAAGCGGATGTTCTCTTCAGCGACTTTTTCTATGAGGTCTCTGAATTATTTGTGCCACTTTACCTGCCTTCAAAGGGATCTCCTTAAAGAGCTTGGAGATACCCTCCAAGATCCATCAGCTGAGGGGGCCCGGGCTAAGGCAGCCTCCCAGCTGGCGACTCTTAATTCAGTGGTGAACTCCTCCATGAGGCTCATTTCTTATGCAGCCGATGGTGCGAGCAGAGCCGCGGGCCCAGGTGTTGCTCTAAGGAGACATGCCTGGATGCGGCTATGTAACTTTGCGGAACCTTTCAGATAGTCTTTCACCAACACCCCTTTTGATGGTTCCTCTCTTTTTGGATCACAGGTGAAGGACACCCTTACCAGGTGTGAGCAGGAAGGCAAGACTCTCTCTGCCGTGGGAGTCCGTTTTTCCACTCCTTCCAGACCATATCCCAAGGGTCAGAAGAGTGGAAAGATGTGGTTCTGGAAATCTCAGGGAGCCTTGCCGGACACATGTGGTGAGTTCCCATCCAGAGGCAGAGGAGGGAACAATAACAGACGCTGCCGTCGTGGCAGAGGGGTTTCGCAAAACCAGGGCAGCAGAGAATCCTTCTCTGAGAAGCCCTCCCACCATCCCTGAAGGGTTGCTCGACTGCCCACCTCCGGTGGCAGTTGGGAGAAGAGTATCACTGTACCCGAGAGCCTGGCAAGACATAACACAAGACAAATGGGTACAGTCAGTTATATCCGGAGGCTAATGGGTACAGTCAGTTATATCCGGAGGCTAAAGAACACCCTTTGTTCGCACTCCCGTTGTGTTAAACAAGTCCCTTCTAGATGTTCCACCCAATGTAAGGGATCAAGTAGTACAAGAAATTTCAGAACTGCTAAAAATAAAAAGGGCCATCTAGCAAGTCCCAGCAGACCAACAAGGATTCGGAATTTACTCAAGGTTCTTTCTGGTACCAAAAAAGAAGGGGACTGGAGACCCATTCTGGATCTCAGCAGACTGAACAGGTCTGTACAAAGAACCAAGTTTCGGATGGTCACGCTACAGTCCATTATGCCCTTTCTGAATCAGGACAATTGGATGTGCTCTATAGATCTTCAGGATGCGTACTACCATATCAAAATGGACAGACGCTCCAGAAGATTCCTTTGCTTTTGCCTGGGAGCCAGCCATTACCACTTCAGAGCTCTGCCCTTTGGTCTCACCACAGCCCCCAGGGTGTTCACCAAATGTATGGCAGTAGTTACCGCTCACCTGAGACGGCAAGGATTCCAGGTGTTTCCATATCTAAACGACTAGCTCCTTACTGCTACCACCAGGCATCACCTTCTGAGAGCCAGAGACTACACTATCGAGACTTTCTCCAGTCTAGGTATCTCAATAAATTTCAAAAAGTCTGCATTGTCGCCTTGTCAGTCTATCACCTTTATAGGTACAAATTTAAATACAAAAGACATGTCAGCGAGCCTTCCACCAGACAGGGTGTTAGTGATTCGTCAACATGTACAGGTCTTATTAGCATGCAAAAGAATTCAAGCCAGGTTCGTCCTCCAAACTCTGGGTCTCGTGGCAGCAGCGATCATACTTGTTCCTGTAGCTCGTTTTCACATGAGGTTCCTCCAGTGGCTGCTTTTCACCCAATGGTCCTTCCAGCAGTTTCCCATGTCTCACATGATTATGATCACAGAAGCATGCAAAAACCACCTTGCATGGTGGATAGTCTCCACATCAGTACCCCTAGGCAGACCATTTGTACCCTCCCCCAGTTGCTACGGTTACCACAGACGCTTCCCTGATCGGGTGGGAGGGGCATTTTCAGGGCAGGACAGTCCAAGGCACCTGGCAACCTCACGAGTACCACCTGCATATAAACGTCTTGGAGATGAGGGCTGTGCTTCTAGCGTTGCAAGCTCTTCAGAACTCTCTTCCTACCGGGACCATTGCAATTCAAACGGACAATATGTCAGTAGTGTGGTACATCAACAAGCAGGGTGGAACCAAGTCCTACCCGTTATGTTGTGAAGCACTCAGACTCTGGCAGTGGGCGCTCTCTTACCAACGGTTTCTGATCGCAACGCACATCCCTGGGAAGTCCAGCATCATAGCAGACAGGCTGAGCAGAGCAATTCTCATCCCTCACGCGTGGTCTCTGAATCAAGTAGTTGTAAACCAAATATTCCGCAAATGGGGCCAGCCTTGCTGCAACCTTTTTGCCTCCCCCTTCAACAGCAAGTGCAACAATTTCTTCTCTCTCCTTCCACTTCCCGGACATTCTCCCAGAGACGCTGTAGTCCACGATTGGCCTCAGGGACTTCTTTATGCATTTCCTCCGTTTCCCCTTATTCCAAAACTGATACAGAAAGCTACCGTTTTGGGCTGCAGAATGATCCTCATTGCTCCTTACTGGTCTCGACAAATATGGTTCCAGTTCTTGCATCATTATCTTCTCGAGCAGCCTTGGACTCTGGACCCAGTTCCAGACCTTCTGACCCATCAATCGGGCGGGCTGCACCAATCCCTGCTATCTCTCCAGCTCACTGCTTGGTTGCTCCACTTCCAACCCTAGCCAGGCTTCCAGATATCTCCCCATCTGTGTGGAAAATTATTTTATCATCGCACAAGTCTACCACTAGAAAAACTTGCGCTAGTAAGTGGAAACGTTTTTTCTTCCTGGGCAGAGAATAAGAGTATAGACCCCTTTTCAGCCCCTATACACCACATATTGGAATTTCTTGCAGAACTCTTTCATTCTGGGTCAGCTTCCGCTACAGTTAGAGTTCAGTTAGCTGCAATTTCAAATTTTCACATTGGCCTGTCGGGAAATAACATCATTCGCGTAAGCTATGTAGAGCCTTTTTCAAAGGGACCACTATGCTCAGGCCTCCAGTGAGAGATCCTCCACCCCCGTGGGATCTAAATTTGATTTTAGCTTCTCTAATATAGGCTCCCTTCCAACCTGCAGCATCTTGTTCCCTGAAGTTTTTATCATGGAAAACTCTCTTTCTGGTAGCCATTACTTCAGCCAGAAGAGTTTCAGAACTGCAGGCTCTTTGTACCCATCCTCCATACCTAATGTTCCACAATGATAGGGTCGCTCTCAGAACTAATCCTTCCTTCCTTCCTAAGGTCTCTTCAGAAAATAATTTGAATCAGTCCATAGACCTTCCTGTGTTTTTTCCCAACCACTCCCAACAGGGCGGAATATAAGTTGCATCAGTTAGATGTTCACAGGCAACTACGTTTTTGTTTGCATAGAACTAAAGATATCAGGAAATCCTTTCTTATGCTGAGAGTAGACAAGGTCTTCCAGTCTCAAATGTAACCTTGTCCAGGTGGTTGACTTCTATCATCACTTTTATCTATCAACTGAAAAATAAAGAATTACCGGTTAAACCAAAAGGTCACTCCACCAGAGCTTTAGCCACTTCTGTGGCCTTTCAGGCGAGGTTGCCCATGAAATCTATTTGTGCTGCGGCTACGTAGGCCAACCCACATACTTTCATTTCGCATTATAAGTTGGATGTGGTTTCCAGAAACAGAACAGATTTTGGTTCCACTGTTCTGAAGAGTTTGTTCCGATGAGCCACCCAGGATTTCAGGTGCTAGGGACACTGTCCCAACCAGCAAGAATGAAGGCGAGATAGACAACTTAACATAAAGAAGTTATGTACCTACCATAATGTTCCATGTTAGTTGTCTTCTCACCTTCTTTCTTGCGTCCCACCCTCCATCCCCCTATCCTTGTAGACCGAGAAGAGTTCTTTATAGTTTTTCACTGGCTGAGTCTTCTCTAGCTATTCCTTTCTATCTAGTAGCCTCTCTGGAGGTTTTGTATATTCCAGGATAGAATCCTTTCATTATTATGTCTGCAGTTAGACTTACTAAACGAGATCTGGGTATCTAGTGCCAGGCATCATGGGATATGGGGTGGCCTCAAGCCAGTATGCAGCTCTCGAGCTTTTGAAGATGGCCGTGTCGGAGCTGAGGATCGGCTCCGAACCCAACCAGCAAGAAAGAAGGCGAGAAGAAGACTAACATGGAACGTTATGGTAGGTACATAACTTATTTTTTTGTTACATAAATCATTTACTGTCTTGCATATTTTGCTTACTGTTGGGATGTACTTTTCTGTTTGGAATGTATCAACTAGAGGGCATGGGCAGAGTGCGCCTGTTGGGGGGAGATGTTTAAGGTAGAAAACTTTGGAGTGAGATATTCATAGAAAAAGCAACACAACCTTAAAGTAAACTGCTGACACAAATGAAGCAGATGTAAGCATGTGGATTTGAACCAAGGCACCTCCTTGTTACAGGAGAGTACTGTTTGGAGCTGGGCTGTGGCTACATTAGATTTATGGTTACGTGCAATGCAGTTAGTGCTACAGTGGTGAATATGTAGCAGCCTCTCTGTAATGTTGTAACATAATGCATTCCTCTCTTTTTCTGTAGATTTGCTTCGCATGTTTTTCGATTGTCTGTATGATGAGGAAGTGATAACCGAAGATGCCTTCTACAAATGGGAAAATAGTAAAGACCCTGCTGAACTAAATGGAAAAGGAGTAGCACTAAAATCTGTCACTGCATTTTTTACATGGCTACGGGAAGCAGATGAGGAATCTGAAGATAACTAACACACAGTACTTAACATATTCATGTCTTCGCCAATCGATGTGCAAAAAGGCCAACGGTCGCAGTGACGACAAATAATTTACATAAACATATATGCACGGGTGAAACAAAACTGCAAGAGATCATGGCGTGAAAGGTACATGCAAAAAAAATAGAAACCATAGACAGCACTAAATAAATAAACATATATTATTTATAGAAAATATTTTTGTTTTAATTGTTAAAACTTTTTTATTAAAAAGGACTCATAGTAACAAATTTCTGAGTACAAAAAAACTGAACACTTTAATTTATTATTTTAAGAACTGCAAATACTTATGCACTTACAGATTTGCGGTTCCTGTAAACAAAATGTATAATAGAGATGCAAGAGTAATAAAACTTTGCCCCCAAAGTCAGATGCATTCTTGTTTTTTAAAACAGGGTACATGGCAAATCTAGTAAAGATAAATATGAATGATCACTTTATTAAGAGTTGCCGTCAGCTTTTCTTCCTGCCTGCATAAGCTTGTTAACTGAATAAAAAGAATAAATGTACATAACTTCGGAGCAAATGGGGCATACATTGTATCACATGGACGACAACTCATGGAAAATTAACATGAAAAAGTGGATGCGACATTAATCACTTCAGAAGTGCTTGTAATACTTTCCAAAGTGTAAAAAAATCAAAAAGCTTGTAAATACGTAAAGTATTTAAATTGACTCATTACTTTCACTTTCAAAGAACTGAATAAAGAGGGAAAAACTTGAAGGTTGAAAATAAAGCATATTGATTTTGAAAGAAACTAAGCATGTTGCTTGCATGTAGCGTCAGCTGTCTTTTTCAGCTTTTTTGTTGAATCTGAGTGAAAAAGATGCCAATAACAAAAAAAAAAGCTGATATGTTATATAGGTTACCTTTAAACTGGAAACCAGCATTTCTTTGCCCTCAGCATGCAACAAGACTAAGAGAACTGAAAAGAAAATCCTCCCTTTGCTGAGTGATGTATTGGAATTGGGTTGTTACACTGTCATTCTAATGAATTTGTACAGTTGATAAATTGTGGCCTTCAACTTACTGTGGAGTATGATGAAGAAACCTTGTGTCTTGAAATAACTTGTATGACCACTAAAAGAGCATGTAGCAAGATAGTCCTGCCTTTCAAGCAGTAAGTATTATGTTTAAAATTGTCCTGCGCAGCTTACTACTGATGCTGTACAGCATACTTTTATATTTTATAACAATTATCTTTTTTTTTCCCTACATTTTATACTGTTCAATTTCTGAATAACAGTGTCATGTCACATTGAAAAGAGTTTGCTTACTTTGGATTTTCATTTTGTGCAACATTTAATTTTTTTGGCAGTATTTCTTTATATAATATGCAGGTAAGTATCTCTTGGAAATGAATTTGAGTATAGATATCCTGTTTCTAACAAAAATTGCATGCGTACATGTTTGTATGTGCATGTTTATTTGCAGGTATAATGAAGGATAGTGATATGTTTGTTCACTGACCATGTATAGTTGGGCTGGGTAAATCCACATTTTCAGTGCAGAGTTGGAAGGTTAAGTACGTAGTCCAAATAAGGGTCAGCATTTAAGACCCCCTTCATCAGTTGTTGCTGGGGTTAATGAACACCACCAGTCAGCGAAGCCTCCTCATCAGTCGGCGGAGTTAATGAACACCACCAGTCAGCAAAGCCTACTCATCACTCGTTGGCAGGGTTATGAACGCCACCAGTCAGCAAAGCCTCCATCAGTCATTAGCGGGGTTATTGATCACCACCCGTCAGCAACGCCTCCTCATCAGTCATTGGCGGGGTTAATGAACACCACCAGTCAGCAAAGTTTCTAAAGATCTCACTTTGGGGAAAATCTTTGAAAATAACTTCTGTATTGCTCTTACTAAAAGTAAACATATTTGTTACATTTCCAGACTTATTTACAGTTCTTCACTTACATATAGCTCCAGTTCTTATGATGTAAAAGCATACATGCTGTCCTTATAATAGTGTTGTTACCTCTACAATAACAAGTCTGTGCTTTTCAGGGCGTCCTTCTGGCCATTTGTAATGGAAAAATATCTCACAGTAATCAAGTACAACATTTCTGTTCTCAGTGTTACTGTTCTTTTTGGGTTGAAAAGCTTGCTTTTTCATGCACCTGGCTAAGTGCATTTAAACCCTGTCAGCTGCTGAATCTATAGTACACTCTGATGTGTAATGTTCATTGGCACCATTTCACAATTTCTATGATCACGTTTTCACTTCAGCTTCTCTTTCCTCTTACTTATAATCCAGTGCTTCCTAGCTTGTCTACTGGAATCCCTCCACCAGCAAACAAGCATTCTTGCCGGTTTTATTGCCCATGATATTCTGAAACTCATCCATCTCTGCCCTTAAAATCAGGCCTTTCTTCATCTGTTTACTTTCTTTATCCAGTATTATATAACACAGCATCCAGTTTGTTATATTATTTCTTTAACTGTTTTTGACCAGCATCATGTCATATAATCCTTTAATATAGGTTCATAGGTTGGTACTAGGCTATCTGCCCGAAGACATTTATAAGCCTAGCAAGAATGTGTTGGCTTTCGTTGCCCCCTTAGATTAGTTCCCTGTGCCTCTGTCCAGCAGAGCCACTGAAGTGATCCCCAAGGTAAACTTTCTGTTTCCCATCCACTCGTCAAGGTTTCTTTTGAAGAGTTTTAGCGAGGAGCTCTGCCTAATGTAGATTGGGATCTTGTTCCAAAGCATGGGAAGTCTCTGGGGCAGGAATCTATCCCCCCAGCACATCCTATTTATTGTTGTGGTGAGGTTTGGATCCCTAGAGCGTGTGGCTCAAGGGGATAAGGTTTTCTTTAGGTGGAGCATGTCCACCAATTCTGGGTTGGAGATGGCCTTGTATGTCAGGCACAGATAACCTCTGAGTAGGCTGTATGCAACCGAGTACAATTGGAGTTTCTTCAGTCGAGCTGCATAGGGCATCAGTTTGAGGCCAATGATCCTCTTGGTGAGGTACTTGTGTGGTCTTTCCAGCTGTTGCAGGTCTCTTGTAAGGTACATCCCAAATGGGGCATTGTACTCTATGATGGGTCTGATGATTGATGAGTAGAGGGGCACAATGTCCTCTTTATCTGGATGCGGACCCTTTTGTGATTAGGTGGGCCATGTAGAAGGATTTTTTAACCACTTTGGCAATGTGATTATCACAGGTGAGATTACTATCTACTTGGGTCCCCAGATACCTTATTACGTCTTCCGTATTTAGGGGACTACCACCTATGTGATAGTTTGTGGGTACTTTGTTTTTTCCAAAGGGGATGACTATGCACTTTTTGGCATTTAGCTTGAGGCCATGATTTTGACACCAGGTATCCATCTCAGTGAGACCCTTTTGGAGGATGTCTTTGTCAGCCGGAGAGTCAATTATAGCCCCTAGTTTGCAGTCGTCTGCGAACTTGGTCAGCCATAGTCCTCCTGTGCTCGCCTGTACATCTGAGAAGTATATGCCGAACAGGAGGGGTCCTAGGACTGAGCCGTGGGGAATGCCACTTGTAACCGGTTTAGAGTCGGACCTAGCTCCTGCAATTCTCACCATGTGGGATCTGTCTGTGAGCCAGTTGGCAACCCATCTTGTGACGTAGGGGTTTATGTTCAGGCTGGTGAGCTTGTCCATAATACTAGAATGGGGAATGGTGTCGAAGGCCTTAGCAAGGTCTAGGTAGGCTGTGTGTCCCATCTTTCCCTTGTCTATAGCCTTGGTAACTGTTTCAAAGAAGTCCACCAGGTTTAGGACGCATGATCTGCCCTTAACAAAGCCAAACTGGGTAGGGTTCAGTGTTTGGAGGATGTCCTTCAAGGATGCATCTGCAGTCATAACATATGGGTTGTCCTGCCTCAGGCAGCCCTTCGGTCGGCCGGATTCCAAAGTCTGGGTCTGGCCTCGGCTGATGTCGCACTTTCCCCGACGTCAGAGCTTCTGGGGTATAAAGGCATCAGCCGACGCCATTTTCCTCGGTCTTTCTTGCCGCGCGGTGCCCGAAGCAGAAGCTGTTCGCAAGTGCCGGTCGGTCAGATCCAGAGATTTCAGCTACCGAAGACTTCGAAAAAAGCTAAGTACCCCATTGGGGACTCTTTCTTGCCTCAGCCGATGTCAGACAAAGTAAATAATTGTTTAACTTGTGGGAAACAAATACCTCATAAGGATTTCCATTCTTACTGCCTTCCTTGCTTAGGCCCAGACCACGACGTATCAGCTTGTTTAGCCTGTGCCTCCTTCAACCGACGGACTCTTAGACGTCGGTCGGAGTTTGCAGAAGAGTTTTTCGGATTCGCTTTTGCATATAAAATGCCGTCGGAGACTCCGACTACGCATATGGCCAAAAAACGCGGGGAAAAGGACCGACACTCGCGGCACGCGGTTTCGGCTGAAACCATGGTTAGGCCTACCGCGAGTGTCTCGGTTTCGGCTGAAACCGAGTCCTCTGTTCTGACTTCTACCGAAATCATACCTCCGACAACCGAGGCCAGAGAGGCCCCGGCTGAGTCGGCTTCAGAAATCCCTACCGAAGCTAGCGCACAAGAATTGTCTGACACCATTTAATTGGACATTTCTACACCTGCACGTGGGGCAGCTAGGCCCCCTGCTTCTATGTCTATTAAGGCCTTCTCCAGGGCTAAAGCTGCCAAAATTTCAAAAGCTTTACCTGCCAAATCTACTTCTCAGAGGCCTTCCTCAAGTTCTCAGATTCTCAGTCTTGCTGTGGACCTTATATCCTTGATTAGGGGTTTCCAACCTCACCCAGACAGGGCCTCCCAACCTCCACCTGACAAAAGGCCTAGGACTGAACCCTCTGAACCTCTCTCCTCTGATTACTCCTCGGATGGATCTGATTTGTCAGACCATCAGGAAGGGGCCTATTCGCCTTATGAGGATTCAGATGCAGAAGACTCTATTCCTTCGGCCTCCCCTCCTGAAGAATTTTCCTTTGGGGAGACTTTGCACTCAATGAGGGAACACTTTCAATGGCAGGGTCAGGATTTTTCTGATTCTAGAAAAAGATTAAGGACATTTTTACATTTGCCCCAGCATAGGCCATTAGCCATACCACCTGTGCTAACTGTAATTGATGATGTGTATAATGATGTCAGTTCTGCCCCTGATTCTCTTCCCCCGGCCCCTGCCAAACCTGACAGATATTACAGGGTCCCGGATTCTCACTTCCACCTGTATAAAGCCCATGCTGCAGACCCAGAAACTATTTCTCAGGGCCCAAAAGGTGTTGCAGCTGCCACTGCCAAAAATCCCCTACCCTCTGAAAGAGAGTCAAGAGCATTAGAGAGATGGGGTAAAAAGGTTTATACATCTGCTACTCTTTCTGCCAGGGCATTAAACTGTCAATTCCATATGATACAGTACCAAGAATATTTGTTAGATCAGCTGAATAAAAAGCTTTCTTTTCCTGAACCTTTAGACCGTAAATCCCTTCAGGATTTGGTACACAACTCTCAGCAGGTCAGTAATCATTTCTTAAAATGTGGCTATGATGCATTGGAGGCTTCATTTAGATCAGCTACGACTGGGGCAGTAATTCGGAGGCATGCCTGGCTAAAAGAGCAATCTTTGCCAGACCATGTCAAGGCTAAACTCCTAGATGCTCCAGTGGAGAAACAAAGTTTATTTGGCTCCCCTGCACAGGAGATTCTAAAGAAAGTGGAAGAAAAAGCTAAATCTGTGCAAACAGTAAAGGATTTTCTGCAGGTTCAACCTCCGAGGTTCAGCAGAAACTGGCCTTCAAAGAATTGGTCCTTTCCAGACACCTCCAGAGCACAGAGGGGCAGGAATAGACGCCCAAGAGGCAGAGGTCAATCAAAGGGGGTTCCTACAGGGGTCGTCAGTGGCAGCCTGCCAACCAGAGGAGTAGTGCCACAGCTGCAACTACAACCACATCCACAGGACAGACACAATGACTTGACTCTGATTCCGCCTACCAGGGAATAACTGGAAGCACCCTTGGGCGGAAAGCTGGCTTTATTCTCAAAAAACTGGCATTGCATTACAAAGGACACATGGACATTGCAAACAATAGACAAAGGATACAGGTTTCACTTCCACACTTTACCAAAAAGGAGTGGAATGCCAAACCTTCCACCAAACCAGAAGCCAGAGGCTTTAAGACAAATTAACAATTTACTTCAGATGAAAGCGATAGAAAAGGTACCATCTTTGGAACAAGGCCAAGGATTTTACTCCAGATTATTCCTTGTACCAAGAAAAGAAAACCAATGGAGGCCTATTCTCGACTTGTCCGCACTGAACACATATCTCATTGTGCCAAAATTCAAAATGCTGACCCTATAGCAACTTCTTCCTCTTCCCATGTTGGGCAGGGAGTCTTGGCTGGTGACTCTAGATCTCAAGGAGGCATACCTGCACGTCCCAATCCGACCAGATTGCAGAAGACACCTCAGATTTCTTGCAGGATCAGAGCATTATCAATTCTCAGCATTGCCCTTTGGCTTATCTACTGCGCCCAGAGTATTCACGAAATGCCTGGCATCAGTAATTGCACATTGCAGGCTTCAGGGAATTCAAATCTACCCATACCTGGACGACTGCCTAATACAAGCGGACAACAAGACAAAACTGATAAAGGATTTGGCCTATGTCATACACCTGTTACAGGCCTTGGGATACACAGTCAACATCCAAAAGTCAAGACTAGTGCCATCCCAAAGGATAACCTTTTTGGGTGCAGATCTGGACACAATAACTCAGATGGCTTTTCTCACAGAAGAAAAACAAAAGCAACTTCCAGATTACTTCATGGCTTTGACAAGACAAGCTCAGCTTACTGCAAGGAAAGTCCTGCAGGCCCTGGGTTACATGGCATCCTGCATAATCTTGATCCCGCATGCCAGGCTGCATATGAGGACATTACAATGGTACCTAAGGCATGTATGGTCTCAACACAGGCACAGTCTAGAAACCATGATACCAATCATTCCATGCCTTCAAAAGGAATTCCTGTGGTGGGCTCAGGCCTGCCAGTCCAACAGAGGGTTGCCTTTCAACAAACCACAACCAAGGCAGACCATCACCACGGACGCCTCAGACCTAGGATGGGGAGCAGACATGGAGGACAAATGTATCCAAGGCCTATGGTCTCAAGACCAGCTAAACTTGCACATAAACCAAAAGGAGATGCTGGCAGTGAAGCATGCAATTGAGGCATTCAAATCATTCCTCCAGCAAGGACATCTGCTGATAAGGACAGACAACACCACGGTCATGTGGTACATAAACAAACAGGGAGGCATGCATTCCTACCCTCTATGCCGGATGGCAATGGATCTGTGGAACCTAGGCCTGAATCTCAATATCCAGCTGCAGGCCAAATTCGTACCAGGAAAAGAGAATTCATTAGCAGACAGCTTAAGCAGAACTACCACGGATGCTCACGAATGGATGCTGCATCCAGACATCTTCAAACTCATAACAAAGAAATGGGGAATGCCAGAGATAGACCTGTTCGCCTCCCCACCAACTGAAGAAATTCTGCTCAAGGACATACCACCCACAAGCCTGGAGGGTGGACTCTCTCTCTTTCAGCTGGAATGCCCTAACAGTGTATGCATTTCCACCTCTCCCATTGATGTACAAAGTTCTACTGAAGATCAGGGAGGAACAGCCAAAGGTGATACTAATAGCTCCGGACTGGCCAAGGCAGCACTGGTATCCGCTACTGAGAAGCATGTCTCGGACGAACTCATGGCCTCTACCCCTATGGCCTCTTCTTCTAACGCAGAACAATTTCAAGACCCTGCATCCAAACTTGAAAACACTGCAGCTAACTGCCTGGAAAATTGCTTAAAACCAAACCAAACTGTCTTATCTCAGAGGGTCAAGGACATTATCCTGGAGGCTCGCAGACCCTCCACAAGGAAGACATACTCAGCTAAATGGAAGAGATTCCTCATTTGGAGCACATCAAAGGGTATAGATGTCACAGTGGCAAACCTAGCACACGTCCTAGAATACTTAGCAGAATTGTACCACAATGGCCTGTCCTACTCTTCCATTAAGATTCATGCTTCAGCAATTTCAGCAGAATACAATATGGATCCTCCTATCTTCTCTCGCCCTCTTCTCAGACAATTTTTAAGAGGGATCAAAAATGTAAAACCTCCAAGGAGACCCCCTCTGCCTGCATGGGATCTCAATTTTGTGCTGGAAAAATTGACACTACCCCCTTTTGAACCAGCAGCATCAGCAGACTTACAGTTCTTATTTTGGAAAACTGCTTTCCTTCTGGCAATCACTTCAGCAAGAAGAGTATCCGAGTTACAGGCATTAATGGCAGTGCAGCCTTTCCTTATTTTTCAACAGGATAGAGTGTCTCTGAGAACCAATCCTACTTTCATGCCAAAGGTGGTATCCAGGGTATCCTTGAACCAAGCTATTCATTTGCCTACGTTCTTCCCTAACCCACAGAACAAGGGGAAAAACTATTGCACACCTTGGATGTACACAGACAACTACGCTACTATCTGGACAGAACTAAAACCAGCAGAAAAACTGACCAACTTTTTGTAGCATATGCAACTGGGGTGCAAGGAAAAGCAATTTCCAAACTGACAATTTCAAAATGGATAGGAAATTGCATTCGCTTTTGCTACTCTTTTCATGGAAAGACAGCTCCTGAAAATATCAGGCCTCATTCCACAAGAGCCACAGCCACCACTACAGCTTTCCTACGAGGGGTGGCTACCAAGGACATTTTAGAAGCTGCTACTTGGAGCTCCGTGCATACATTTGCCAAGCATTACAATCTACCTTTATACTCCAGATCCCGAGCAGGCTTTGCAACTGCAGTTTTACAGGTGATCTTAACTACACCATCCTTATCTTAGTACCTCCTCCCCCAGTTTGGCTATGGTATTCTACCCATATGTTATGACTGCAAATGCATCCTTGAAGGACATAGTACAGTTTTGTACCTACCATAAATGTAGATGTCCGATAGGTATGCATCTGCAGTCAGGATTACCCACCCTCCTTCCCCTCTGTGGTTTTCCTAGGGTGCTTACCCCTCTTTCAGCTAGCTGGGGGAATCTATTATGGTGTATTTGTTTGTATGTATATATGTGTATATATATATATGTATATATATATATATATATATATATATATTGTTTGCTACTGTTTGGAACTTTCAACATTTAAACAAATTTAGCCTTCCTAGAGGGCACCTGGCATCTGGGGCAAGAAACACTGAGGAAAATGGTGTCGGCTGATGCCTTTATACCCCAGAAGCTCTGACGTCGGGGAAAGTGCAACATCAGCCGAGGCCAGACCCAGACTTTGGAATCCGGCCGACCGAAGGGCTGCCTGAGGCAGGACAACCCATATGTTATGACTGCAGATGCATACCTATCGGACATCTACATTTATGGTAGGTACAAAACTGTACTTTCCCAATGTCTCTGTTAATGAGTTCCATGATGTTGCGCTCCATAGCCTTGCAGACCAAGCTAGTCAGGCATATTGGGCGATAGTTCCCGGGGTCTGTTGTGGCTCCACCTTTGTGGAGCGGAATAACCTTTGCTGTGCACCACTCTGTGGGTATGTAGCCTGTGGAGAGGCTGAGTTTGAACAGTGTGTTTAGGTGAGGGGTTAGTTAGTCTTTGAGCTTGTGTAGGACGCAGCCTGGGACACTGTCCAGTCCCATTGATGCTGTGTTTTTGGCTTTAGAGAGGGCTGTTTTAACCAGAGTGTCTGTGATTTCAGGGACTCTGCATTCATCTGGTATGGTTATGGGCCCTTTTGGGAGTGAGAGGGGGGTGAAGTGTATTTTGTGCCATTCTGCACTAACTCCGAGCAGATCTGAGCATTGCCACTTAGATTCTTGACATAGCTAAAGAATGCCTTGTGGTTATCTTTGGAGTCCTTGGCAATTTTTCTTTCAAAGCTCTCCTTGGATGATTTTATGAGGGATCGTAGTTTCTTGCTGATACTGATCAGGGATGTCTTCCCTTCATGGGATTTTTACTCTCTTCTGTACTAGTTTCCTCCTCCTATTGTATAGCTTGTTTATGGCAGGAGTCCACCAGACCGGTTTCCTTTTCTTGGAGGAGTGAGTCTTGGTTTTGCTTGGGATGGCACAATCCTTGCATTCTTGTAGCTGCCCGTAGAATGCATTAGTAAAGGATTTTGCAGTGTGGACAGTGTTATCCTTCAGCATGGGGGCTTTGAAACTTTCCACCTCGGTCTTAAGTAAGGTGAAGTTTGCTTTTGAAAAGTTTTTCACAGTGGTTTTCTTGTCTGGGGGTGGGGGCGGAATATGGATATCCAAAGTGATTTGTTTATGGTCAGATCTAGACAGCGAGGGGTTGACCTCTGGTGTAGAACACTGATCACCCATGTTGGTGATGACCAGGTCCAGTATGTTGTCACTTCTGCAAGGGCATTTGACTTTATAAATTCTAGGAAAAGTTGTGCAAGGGAGTTAGTACTTCAGTAGTTCTCCCAGTTATTGTCTGAGCAATTGAAATCACCCAATATTAGGGTGTTTGGTAGGACTTTTATGTTTCCCAGCGTTTCCAGAAACGCGGAATGGGGTCCTGGGACATGGTGGATGATCTGTAGCAAGCTACAATTTGAATTGCAGTTTTGTCCATTGTTAGTTGCATGTGGACGATCTCTGAAGCATCGTGCTGTGCCACTAACCTGGAGGTGTGGTTATCCTTGATGAATATGGATACACTCCCACCTTTTGTATTTCGGTTTGGGTTCTGTGGCCGAAATGTATGGTATGAGTTTTAGCCTGGTAGTGCTGGGGTGCTCTCTGGAGCCTTAAACCAGGTTCCTGTTACTGCACATATATTGATTTTTCTTCATACTGAGGAGTGCCTCGAGTGTGTGCATTTTGAGGTTTAGACTTCTGGCAGTGAGTAGCATTGCCCTCAGTTTTTTGTTACTTGTGCTATTTACAGCAGTGGGTTTGTCTTTTGAGCCTTGCCTAAAAAAAGGAACTATGGGGGTTGAAAGATCCTTGCCCAGTATTCGAAAGCCTAAGGGTGACAGGTGCAAGCCGTCTCTAGCGAAGCAGTGTGGCTTGTCATCCCAGGCGGACAGACACTGGATCCTCTTTGAATGACATCAGAAACTTAGCCAGTTGTTGAAATTTTTTCTTTATATCGTGGTATCATTCTTGGTGTGGGCAGGATGCTACTCAGGGTCAGGGTCATACCGGCCTGGGCTATGCGATCAGAGAGCTCTTCCATGTCTCTCCATGTAGTCCAGGAAAGTACGGCTCAGGTCATTCACACCAACATGGACAATGAGAGTCATATTTATACTTGTTCTGGAGTGAACTGAGTGCTTGTGTTATGTAGCGGATCCTGGCACCTGACAGGCAGCTAACAGTAACCTTCTCCTTATTTATTCTAGTTAGTGGGACGTCAGTGTGCCTGACTATAGTCCCCTATTACTAGTATGTTGGGCATTTTGTTTTACCTTAAGGACTGTGATTGCATGGCACACTGGTTTTGTGAAGTATGTGTTTCATGGTTTGTGTTGGGGGTGGAGGTTGCTTGGATGTTTGCTTTGGAGGTCTCGGTTTTGCAGATTTTTATTTAGAGCCTCTGAGTATGTTTTCATGTATTTGTGTGTGATTTTGCAGGTGCTGGTTTAATGGGTCTATGTAAGACTGGTGATGTGATGCAAGTATTTCCCTTCTCCTCTTGACTGTCTGATACAGTCTTGGGTTGAGAGAGCTTAGCCCCTAGTTTGGCTGTATAACTGCATGTCTCGCATGTATTAGTGTTTGGTGGTAGGAGGAGGGGGTTGTCTGTGTACATGAGGCAGTTGTAACATTACCTCAAAATGCCCAGATTCACCAGTTGGACTGGAGAGTACACCTGAAACTGCTGTTTGGACATGCCTGGATATAGGTACAGTGAACTGTTTTACTGGATGGCTGGTAAGGTTGAATAGAGAGCCTTGTCCTTTTGTACAGTACAGTACAGGAGGGTCTATTGCTAGGGTTTATAAGTGCTTGCTATAAGTTTTGAACAAGTGCCAGGCTGAGAAATGAATGGCTTGAGTGCTTAAGTTGAAAGTTTGTCTAGCTCCAAGGGAAAAATTGAAGAGGAGACTTTGTGGAGCCAGGAATAGTTTTACCCTAGCTAACCGGCACTGCCCGGCATGCAAAACCAGGCAAACGCAGTATTTATAGCAGGGAAAAGAAAGAGAGAGAAATTAGCCCAAAATGGCCAATAAACTTCCTCTACCAGTTTATAACTCAGTCCAGAGGACAGCAGTTAATATGCCAGATTTTGTCCATCTGCAGCACAGATGTTCTTTGTGTTTCACTGTTGCAGTCATTACATTCAGGTAATCTGCTGGCAGGTTGCCCTCAGTCGCTGATTAACAAAGTCTTGGGTCCTGTGTCGGTTCCTGTCCCTTCTTCCATGACGGTCATCAGGGGTATAAAACATGCAGCCGACGCCTTTACATCCGTCTTCCTTGCCGCGCTGTGCCTGAAGCAGAAGCAGTTCACAAGTGCTGGTCGGCCGACTCCTGAAATTTTCATTTTCGAGTTTCAGAACCGAAGTCTTCAACTAAAAGCTAAGTACCCCGTTGGGGAAACTTTTTCTTGCTCCTTACCGATGTCAGTAAAAGTTGTTAATTGCATTACTTGTGGGAAGCAAATATCTCATAAGGACTTTCATTTGTACTGTATTCCTTGCCTAGGCCCTGACCACAACGTACATTGCTGTCAGTTTTGTGCTAAATTTAATCAATGCACTATTAAACGTCGGTATATTTTTGCTTCTAAATATTTTGGTTCACTATTTAATTATTCAGAAATGCCATCTGTTAGCAATCAGACTACCGGAATACCTAAAAAACACAAAGAAAAAGAGACAGACTGAGGTCCAATACTGACGACGACGCTTCTCCTAAGCCAGTCGCCAGTTCGCCGGTACTCAGTGAGGTGCTTTCGCAGCCCCTGATACCTGCTACTTCTGATTTGCAGGCCTCTACTGAGACCCATTCGGAGTCCGGTATGCCGCGAGATGCTTCAATTATGGAACCCGCGGATGTCTCTACCTTAGATGGGTCCGGAACCGCTGTGCAGGCACCGGCTTCTGAGGGTGTTTTCAGGCCTGCAGATTTGTATGTTAGACTGACGTCGTCTTCAAAACTAAGGCCAAAATCTAAATCTATGTCTAAAATACCGACGCCTGGGCCACATGTGCAGGCCCCTATGCCTAAAAAACAAATGATCAAAATGGCTGAAGATTTAATTACTCTGATCAGGGGTAGTGAACCCCCTCCTTCTAAGAGGCCTAAGCAAGACATTGATTATGAATCTTCTGAACAGGATTCTATTTCTTCTGACTCTTCTAATGAACAGGATTTGTGTGTATCTAATTATGAGGACTCTGGTGCAGAAGATTCCATTCCTTCTGCTTCTCCCCCGAGGATTTTTCCTTTGGGGAAACTTTACATACCTTAAGGGAAAATTTCCACTGGGAAAGTCAGGATTTCTCTGAATCTAAAAAGAGACTTAGGGATTTTCTTCTTCCTCAGCATAGGCCTTTGGCTGTACCTCCTGTTCTAGACATTGTTGATGATGTTTTTCAAGAATCTAGTATGGCTCCTGATTCTCTGCCTCTGGCTCCTTGTAAGCCAGACAGATACTACAGGGTTCTTGACTCCCACAAATTCCTTTTCAAAACCCTATTGCAGATCCTAAAACTATTTCTCAGGGTCCCAAGGACATTAAAGCCTCTGCTGCTAAAAATCCTACCCCTTCTGATAGATATTCCAGGGCGCTGGATAGATGGGGGTAAGAAGGTTTCCGTTTTGGCAACCTTGGCAATCAGGGCTTTAAACTGTCAATTTCATATACTTAAATATCAACAGCATATCATGGGACTGCTTAAACAGAAAATTATGTTAATTTCTGACTGTGTGGAAAATAAAGATCTACAGGATTTATTGCATTCAGCTGAACACGTTGGAAACGTACTTTGCAATGTGGTTTTGATTTTTTGGAAGCCTCTTGCAGGGCTGCTGGAACTGGGTCTGTGCTAAGAAGGCATGCTTGGCTCAAAGAGCAAACTCTGCCTGATCATGTTAAAGCAAAATTGTTGGATGCTCCTTTACAACAGGACCGTCTTTTTTTGTAATAAGGCTGAAGAAGTTTTAAAACAGATGGAAGATAAAGCTAAATCTATGCAAACTATGAAAGATTTCTTACGAGTGCAACCTCCAAGATTTAGTAGGCACTGGCCTACTAAGAACTGGTCCTTTCCAATCCCTTCGAGAGCCACTCAAGTCAAACCCAGACATTCCAAAGACTCCAGGTTTCAGTCACAAGGGACTTTTAGAACAAAACAGTGGGGTGCCTCCACCTCCAAATCTGGAAACAAGGCACCTCCCTATGGTAAGCAGTCTCAATGACTTTCCCTCTACACTCACCAAGCACTTACCTTTTAGCTGCCCCTTTGGGGGGAAAACTGGCACTTCATGCACAAAACTGGCAACTGATAACCCAGGACAAATGGGTTTTAAATATAGTATCCCAGGGATACAGATTTAATTTCCACACGTTGCCAATCCCAAACGGATGGCCAGACCTGCCCCCAAATCAGTGGGCAGAGGCCCACAAATAAGTTCTGTCCCTCATGAACATGGGGGTTATTCAACGAGTACCAGAAGAGGAAAAGGGGCAAGGCTTCTATTCAGGGCTTTTCCTGGTACCCAGAAAAGACAAATCATGGCGTCCAATTTTGGACTTATCTACTCTAAACACATTTCTGGACATTCCAAAATTCAAGATGCTGACTCTTCAACAACTACTTCCTATGCTAGGCAAAGATGCCTGGTTAGTAACTCTAGACTTAAAAGAGGCTTACCTGCATATCCCAGTCAGGGAATCTTGCAGGAGATACCTCCACTTCAAAGCAGGCTACTTGCATTACCAGTTCTCTGCACTGCTTTTTCGCTTATCTATTGCACCCAGGGTCTTCACAAAGTGCCTGGCTCCAGTAATTGCATTTTGCAGGCAAAGAAATATTCAAATATATCCATACCTGGACGATTGTCTAATTCAGGCAGAAAACAAGGACATTCTTCTACAGCATCTGGCATTTGTAAAAAGGGTTCTAACTTGTCTAGGGTACACCATAAACGAAAAGAAATCACAACTAGTACCCCCTCAAAAAATTGCATTCCTGGGTGCAAGCTTGAATACAACTGCCCAGATGGCTTACCTTATGCCAGAGAAGCAAATTCAATTGGTGACTTACTTCAAACAGGTGGCCACAAAAACCCTGCTATCTGCAAGGCAAATTCTGCAAGCCCTGGGGTTCATGGCCTCCTGCATTCTTCTAATTCCATATGCAAGACTGCATATGAGGAAACTTCAGTGGTACTTAAAAAGTTTATGGAGTCAACATTGTCACAGCCTGGAAACAATTATTCCTATCATACCTTGCCTGCAACTAGAGTTCCTATGGTGGGCAGAGGCCTGCCACCAAAACAAGGGACTGCCATTCACTCCACCCCCTGCCGCCCAAACCCTAACTACAGATGCATCAGACTGTGCTTGGGGGGGCTCATCTGGCAGGGAAGTGCATTCAGGGCAAATGGAACCCAAATCAAATGCATCTTCATATCAATTAGAAAGAGATGCTAGCTGTACAGAATGCACTGACAGCCTTCAAGGAGTACTTTCATCCGGGATAATTAATGATAAAGACAGACAACACCACAGTTACAAGCTCAATTCCTGCCAGGAAAGCTGAATACTCTGGCAGACGAACTAAGCAGAAATCTCATGGACCCACATGAATGGAAACTGGAACCACGGATTTTCAACATGTTGACACGCAAATGAGGGAGTCCAGACATAGATATTTTTGCCTCACCCCAGAACTATCAGTTGGACAAATTCTGCACAAGAACTCATCATAAAAAAAGCTTGGAAAGTGGATGCTGCATCATTCAGCTGGAAAAATCTGTCAGTCTATGCTTTTCCCCCCTCTGCCTCTGCTCTCCAAAGTTCCACTAAAAGTAAGACAGGACAAACCAAAAATGATTCTGATTGCTCCAGACTGGCCTCGCCAACACTGGTACCCACTCCTGCGCAATGTGTCACACCTTCCTCCGTGGCACCTGCCTCAGACACCTTACTTACTGTCTCAGCAGAACAACCAAATTCTGCACTCTCAGCTCCAAAATTTGAATCTTGCAGCGTGGCTAATCACCTAAATTCACCCTAAGCATCCCTCAGCAAACCTGTGATGGATCTCATTTTGGAGGCGAGAAGGCCTAGTACTAGAAAATCTTATGCTGACAAATGGAAAAGATTCTGTGCCTGGAACCAATCACAAGGAATAAGCACAGCAGTGCCCAATATTCCTCAGATTTTACAATACTTAACTGAGATGCTTCACAAGGGCCTGTCCTTATCTTCCATAAAAATACATGCCTCTGCCATTTCAGCTCATTAAAACACAGAATCTCCCCTGTTCTCTCATCCTCTGCTAAAGCAGTATCTCAGAGGGGCCAAAAACTTAAGACCTCCCAGGAGAGCTGCAACCCCTGCCTGGGACCTCAATTTTGTATTGGAAAAACTCACTCACCCTCCTTTCGAGCAAGCTGCTACTGCAGACTTAAAATTTCTCTCCTGGAAAACAGCTTTCCTTTTAGCAGTCACTTCAGCTAGAAAGATTTCTGAATTACAGGCTCTTATGGCAGTGAAGCCTTTCATTATTTTTCTTGCGGACAGGGTGTCTCTCATCCTTCATGCCTAAGGTGGTATCCAATGTGGCTCTTAATCAGACCATTCATTTGCCAACTTTCTTTCCCAATCCACAGAACAAGGGGGAGTGGATCCTGCATTCATTGGATGTACACAGACAACTTAGATTTTACTTACAGGACAAAATCTCTAAGAAAATCTGAACAACTACTGGTGGCATTTGCTTAAGAGGCAGAGGGAAAGGCTATTTCAAAGCAGACTATTTCCAAATGGATAAGCTATTGTAATCGTTTCTGCTATATGCACCATGGTAAAACTATCCCCCAGGGGATCAGATCTCATTCCACCAGGGCTGCATCTATTTCTACAGCCTTTCTCAAAGGTGTTCCTACCAGGGACATTCTAGAAACTGCTACCTGGAGCTCATTCCATACGTTCACCAAACATTACCATTTACCTTTCTTGTCTAAATCCAGAGCTGGCTTTGCCACTGCTGTTCTAATGCTGTATAAATTCATCCTCCCAACTACAGCTTTGGGAATCGACCCAAATGTAATGACTGCAATAGTGAAACACAAAGAACATAGTACAGTTGTGTACACTTACCATAAATGTAGATGTTCGAGTGTATTCACTGTTGCAGTCCTGGTTACCCATCCTCCAGCCCCGTTTTTCTCTTACTATACCTATACTTTCTTCTCCTATGCTTAAAAGCCTTTCTGATGTATTTGCTTTTGTTTGGAGGTATATATTTTTTGTGTTTTAATTTACATATACATATATATATTTATTGCTCCCCATTTGGGGGGCACTTGATATCTGGGGCAAGAAAAACTGATGTAATGGCGTCAGCTGCACATTTTATACCCCTGACATCATGGAAGAAGGGACAGCAACCGACGCAGGACCCAAGACCTTGTTAATCAGGCTGACTGAGGGCAACCTGCCAGCAGATTACCTGACTGTAATGACTGCAGCAGTGAATACACTCGAACGTCTACATTTATGGTAAGTGTACACAATTGTACTTTTCTCATGCACTTAAACATTTATTTTACTTACCCCACCGTGCCCCTTTTGTGCCCAAAAACATCATATCTGCTACATACCATATCTTTGCTGGGTGTCCTTGTTTCCTCTTACCTTCTTCCTGTCTCTTCTAAATTTTCTTCAGAGTAATCCACAGAGGATGAGGAATTAGTATTTTTCTTTAATCATGCATATTTCTAAATATTATCATCATAGTCTATAAAGCATAGTTAGCATGACAGGTGTACTCGTCTCACCCAAAGCACAGTTAGCGTGACTGGTGTGCTCATCTCACCCAAAGCACAGTTAGCGTGACTGGTGTACTCATCTCACCCAAAGCACAGTTAGTGTAACTGGTGTACCAGTCTCACCCAAAGCACAGTTAGTGTAACTGGTGTACCAGTCTCACCCAAAGCGCAGTTAGCGTGACTGGTGTACTAGTCTCACCCAAAGCACAGTTAGCGTGACTGGTGTACTCATCTCACCCAAAGCACAGTTAGCGTGACTGGTGTGCTCGTCTCGCACAAAGCACAGTTAGCATGACAGGTGTGCTCGTCTCGCACAAAGCACAGTTAGCGTGACTGGTGTACTCGTCTCGCACAAAGCACAGTTAGCGTGACTGGTGTACTCATCTCACCCAAAGCACAGTTAGTGTGACTGGTGTACTCCTTTCATCCAAAGCACAGTTAGCATGACCGGTGTACTCATCTCACCCAAAGCATAGTTAGCGTGACTGGTGTACTCATTTTAGCACACACCTCAGTCTCCTCATTATAATCAGCTGTTTACTTGGGCACTCAGACTGTATCTTTTATGCATCAGTTCACAGCCTGTAATGTGCTCCTGCATCAGCTGAAATGTCATTTCAGCAATCTATCAGAATAACCAGTGTTCAGGAGAAATTGATCACTTTAATCATGCATAAAAGCATACAACTTCCATGCCTTGTTAATCACTAGAGAGGACTTCATACAATTAGTATCTTTCCCCTGTACACACAAGACTTTCACCTAATGAAGAATTTGCCCAGTAGGTATCTTTTCACCATACGTATCAGTCACTTATTGTACATAGTGAGGAATTCACACGATTGGTATCCTTTCAACATAAAGTCGTACCTCTCAGCCTCTTATAGGTTCATAGGTAGGTACTAGGCTATCAGCCCTGGGGCCTATACAAGCCCAGTCTAAAAGGTACCCTGGCTTTTGCCACCCAAGAAAATTATTTTCCTATGCCACTGTCGAGCAGAGCCACAGAGGTGATCCCCGGGGTGAATTTCCTATTTCCCATCCAATCATCAAGGAGCTTGCTTTGTTAGATCAAGGAATGTGGATAAATCCAAAAATAATGGGGGGGTCAGAAATAGGGTTTAGATTTTAAGTATTGCTCTTATAAACTTATGAAGTTGCTAATATAGCAGGTTTTGTGTTAGCATGCATTTTCTAAATGATATGAAGTCTGAAACTCAAATGTATTTCATTATTTTAATGATTTCCATCTCCAGTGATTTGCCAGAAAGCCACACGTATGAGAAACGGACCTAGAACTATCTAGCAAAAATCTGAACATTGTGTAAATCTGGTCAGTTGAGAGGTATGCATATACACCAGTTGATTACTGTACATAAATGAATTTCCAAGATTGGTATCCTTTTACCATACACATTAGTCACTTACTCTAGGTAATGAAGAATTTGCACATTTGGTATCCTTTCACCATAGACCAGTCATTTGCTGTACATGATGAAGAATTTGCACTATTGGTGCATTTCCCATACACATTGGTCACTTAACGTATATAATAAATTGATAAGTTTGGTATCCTTTCACCATCCGTGTTAGTTACATGCTTTGTCACTGTACATAATGAATTTGCACGATTGGTGTCTTTCCCACACACATTGGTCGCTTAACATATATAATAAATTGATATGTTTGGTATCCTTTCGCCATCCACTTTAGTTACATGCTCTGTCACTTACTGTACACAATGAATTTGTATGGTTAGTGTCCTTCCCATACACATCAATCACTTATTGTACATAATGATTTAATATGATTGGTATCCTTTCGATTTACCCGTTGGTCACTTACTGTACATAATGAAGAACTAACATGTGTTGCTAAAAATAACCTCTAAGGCACAGTAAGTTATGGGATACATTTGGGTTGTATGTCTTGGCTTATAATGGACCAGTGGCCCCAATCGCTCAAGGGTCGTTAGCCTAGTATGCACCTATGAATGTATAGTAATTTGAGCAGTTGCTATCCTTTCAAAGTATTAGTTTAAGGGTGTGCACACTTGTGCAACCAGCTTATTTACATTTTTTTTTTTTTTATATATTTTTCCCCGAACAGATTTGTCTGTTTTTCAATTGAATTGTACAGGTTATAGGTCACATTAAAGGTGAGAAAAGTTTTGAATTGATTTATTGTGGTCTCATTTTTTTCATATCACAAAACCCTGCCATTTAACAGGGGTGTGTACACTCTGAAGAAGCCTGTGGAATATTAAGGTGAAAGCGCTTAGTCATTTATATTTTGTTATTAAACTGTTACTTGTTCCTTGCCTTGTGGTTTGGGATTATTTTTTATTTTTTCGTCACTTCTGGAGACATTCCCTGACATTATCTTACTCTTCCAAGTTGCTATTCACTAATATGGTTTGTTTGCCATTTTGTAATTAAAACTCAAACATCTGAGGTTGTCTTTTCCATTCTTCCTCATGGTGGGGTTACAGATCTGACCCTCTGATCTGACTCTGCTGCATTTCTTTACAGACAAGGATCCAAGTCTTGAGCTCCTCCCACTTCCCATAATGCACTGTCCTCTGCCTCAGATCTCATTTGCTGCCAACAGTGTCAGATGTGGGTGTTCTTCGTGTTTCACTGTTGCAGTCATCACACTTAGGTTATCTGCCTGCAGGTAGCACTCAGTCGGCCCGAATACCAGAGTCTTAGGATTTCTGCATCGGTTGCTGTCGCTTCTTCCATGACGTCAGGTCGTCGGGTATAAAACAGGCAGCCGATGCCATTACATCCACTTTTCTTGCCAAGTGGAAGCCCAAAGCAGAAGCAGTTTGCAAATGCTAGCCGGCCACTACCTGAAATTTGTTTTTCGAGTTTGTAATCTTGAAGTCTTCTAAAGCTAAGTACCCCATTGGGGATCCTTTTTTCTTGCTCTAACCGATGTCAGAAAAAGTTAACGGTTGTCTTGCATGTGGAAAGCAAATACCTCAGAGATTTTCATTCTTACTGTGTCACCTGTCTAGGCCCAGACCACGATGTTCCTCGCTGTCAGTTTTGTGCCTCGTTTAACATCAGAACTATTTGTCGTCGGGCTATCTTTGTCACAAAATTCTATCGCTGTCATTCTCCATATTCCGAAATAGCTTTGATAAGCCATCTGCCTACCGATCTTCCAAAAATAGTAAAGATAAAGACAGAGACAGACCGCTTAGTTCCAAAACTGCCAACGACACTTCCGTTAAGCTAGTCGCCAGTCTGCTGGTACTCAGTGAGATGCCTTCGCAGCCCCTGATGCCTGCTTCTACAAATTCGCAGACCTCTGCCGAGACCCATTCGGAGTCCGGTATGCCACGAGGTGCTTCTTCAACTATGGAACCTGTAGATGTCTCCATCTTGGATGGGTCTGGAGCCATTGTGCAGGTACCGGCTTCTGAGGGTGTATTCCGACCTACCGATGATCGAATTAAACCGACAACTTTGTTTTTAGCAAAACCTACTGAGTTTCTGAGGCCCAGAGTACAAAGTACGCCTAGAAAACCGATGACCAAAGCGCACGCTCAAGCTCCCATGCCGCAAAAACAAATGCTTAGAATGGCTGAAGACCTTATTACCCTAATTAGGGGAAGCCAGCCTTCCCCTGCTAAGAGAGAGAGAATTGAGTTACTTTCTGAATCTACAGACCAGGAGACCAATGACTCTGACCTTTCTGATTATCAGGACATGCCCTTATCAACCTATGAGGATTCTGATGCAGAGGAATCCATTCCCTCTGCCTCACCTCCAGAGGACTTTTCTTTTTGTGAAACCTTGCATACTTTAAGATACCATTTCCACTTGTAATGCCAGGACTACCTTCAGTCCAAAAAGAGACTCAGAGAATTTTTAGAGTTGCCTCAGCGCAGTCCTCTAGCCAAACCTCCTGTCCTGGATGTGGTAGAAAATGTCTTTACGGAATCCAGTCTTACTCTAGATACTTTACCCCCGGCCCCTAGGAAACCTGACAGGTACAACAGAGTACCTGATTCCCACAAATTTCTGTTCAAGAATCCTGCTGCGGATACAGAGACCATTTCCCAGGGACCTAAAGGTATTAAGGCTACTACAGCCAAAAATCCTATCCGTTCAGACAGGGATTCTAGAGCTTTTAGACAGATGGGGTAAAAATTTACATATCTCTGCTACTCTTAACATCAGAGCATTGAATTGCCAGTTTCACATGTTAAAGTAGCAGCAGCATATTATGGAAATAATTTAACAAAAAATGGTGTTAGTTCCAGATTGTGCAGATAATAAAGATTTACAAGAGCTAATGCATTCTGCAAACCATGTTTGTAAGCATACTTTGCGGTGTGGCTTTGATGCCCTAGAAGCATCTTGCAGGACTGCAGTCACTGGGTCTGTACTGAGACGGCATACTTGGCTGAAGGAATAGAACTTGCCAGCTCATGTCAAATCCAAATTACTAGATGCTCCTTTAAATAAGAACTGTTTATTTGGCACCAAAGCAGAAGAGGTTCTTAAAAAGATGGAAGAAAAAGCTAAATCAATGCAAACTGTTAAAGAATTCTTACAAGTGCAACCACCTAGATTCAGTAGGCATTGGCCTTCTAAAAACTGTTTCTTTCCAGCCCCTTCCAGGCCCTCTCAGACCAAACCCAGAGGAAACAGGCCACCCACATTACAGTCTCAGGGTATGCAGAGATCTAAACAATGGAGTGTTCCAACCTCAGAAACAGGGAGTGGTAAACCGCCCCCTTATGGAAAAAGTTCACAATGACTTTTCAATTATCCTTCCCAGCCCTGCCCAATTACTTGTGCCCTTAGGAGGAAAACTTGCCCTTCATGCAAAAAAAGATGGGTCCTAAACATTGTATCCCAGAGGTACAGATTCTACTTCCATACTCTACCAACCCCAAGCAGGGTTCCCGACCTTCTCCCAAATCAGTGGACAGAGGCTCAAAAGCAAGTACTTTCCCTGCTAAACATCAGAGCTATTCATCCTGTTCCAGTAGAACAAAGGGGGCAAGGTTTCTATACTAGACTTTTCCTGGTGCCCAGAAAAGATCCTGGATCTATCAACACCTTTCTGGTGGTCCCAAAATTCAAGATGCTTACCCCGCAACAACTTTTCCCCAGTCTAGCCAAGGATGTCTGGTTAAGTCACTCTAGACTTAAAGGAAGCTTATCTGCACATTCCCATAAGGGAGTCATGCAGAAAATATCTTTGCTTCAGGGCAGGCTCAATGCACTATCAGTTCTCTGCACTTCCCTTTGGCTTATCTACTGCACTCAGAGTTTTCACAAAGTGCCTGGTTCCAGCCATTGCATACTGCAGACAGAGAAATATCCAAATTTTCCCATACTTGGACGATTGCCTGATTCAGGCGGACAGTCAGGAATTGCTACTTCAGCACCTGACATTTGTAAAAAGCCTTCTCGCTTCATTGGGGTACACAATCGACGAAAAGAAATCACAACTGGTACCCAGTCAAAAGATTGTATTACTGGGAGCAAGCTTGGACACAACTTCCCAGATGGCATGTCTCACCTCAGAAAAGTAGGTATATCTGACAAACTACTTCATACAAATGGCCACCAGAACCCAGCTATCTGCAAGACAAATACTGCAAGCCCTAGGGTTCATGGCCTCATGTATTCTGCTAATTCCACATGCAAGACTGCATATGAAGAAACTTCAGTGGTTCTTAAAAGTCTTTGGTGCCAACATTCTCAGGACCTGGAAACAGTCATTCCAATCATGCCTTGAATAAGGTCAGAGTTCCTTTGGTGGGCAGAAGCATGCAACCACAACAAGGGACTGCTTTTCACTCAACCCCTCACCGCTCAAACCCTGACAACAGATGCATCAGACTATGCATTGGGAGGCTCACATGGCAGGAAAATGCATCCAGAGATACTGAAGCCCAGCCTAGATTCTCCTGCACATCAAGCAGAAAGTGATGCTAGCTGTACAGAATGCTTTGAAACCCTTCAAATGCCTAATCCTTCCAGGACAACTGCTCACAAAAACAGACAACACCACAGTTATCTGGTACATAAACAAGCAGGGGGGAACCCACTCTTACCCACTCTTCAGGTTAATAGTTACCCCCAAGGTTTCTTGATTTCATCCCTGGTAACGTCACCCCTGGTTGTTGTGTGGTACCCTGCACATTTATTGGTACTATCACACTTGTATCTCCTGTTCCCAAAATAGGGGCAAACCTATCCTTTCTCCCATTCTTTACTTCCTCCAAAACCTCATCAATTAAATAGTTAGGATACTTCCTAGATATAAAAATTTCTTTGACTCTCTGACTTTCGTCTTCGAAGTCAGAGTCCAAAGAGGTCATCCTACAACTACGGACAAATTGTCCCTTGATAATACTTCTCTTCTGTTTAAATGGGTGGGAACTAGTGAAATATAGGTACGAGTTAGAAAAGGTTTCCTTTCTATATACATTAGATGTAAACTGCTGCCCTAGGACGTCTTTTTTAATAGTGACATCCAGAAAATTCATATAGTCATGTGTAATATGGGAAGTAAATTTCAAAAAATTAGTGGTATGGTTTAGATGGTCAGTGAAGTCTGTTAACTTTTCCATACTACCTTTCCAAAAAATGCAAATATCATCCAGGTAACATTTGTAATATACCCAATATTGTGCATATTCAGACTGGAACACAAACTTCTCTTCCCAAACCATGAGCACAATGTTGGCATAAGTAGGGGCACAACTTGCCCCCATGGCCACTCCCTGGATCTGTTTAAACTACTCACCCTCAAAAAATATAAAATTGTGTTTCAATACCAAATCCATCAACTCTGTATAAACCAGAAAAGTATTGTGGTCAAGTTTTCCATGTTGGTGAATGGCATCCTGGAACCATTCTGACCCTGTAACATGTGGAATCACATTAAATAAATCCTGAATATCAAGGGTTACAAATATTAAGGAATCTGAATACATGTTGCTATTAATACCTCTCAGAAATTCCCAGGAGTCCTTAAGTATACCATTGGCCCTAATCCAAATATCTTTTAATTTTATATCCAAAAATTTGGCCAACGGATGAGTTTTAGAGCCATTGGCTGCCACAATGGGTCTCAGGGGTGGATCCTCCACACTTTTATGTACCTTGGGTATCCCGAAAATAGCAGGGATACGGGGTCTGTCCACACTGAGATACTTAAAAGTGTCCTGGTTTATAAAATTGTCATTCAGCATGTCCTGTAAAACCAAATCAATCTTACGGTATGCTAAGTTAATCTCATTCTTGGATACCCTAACATACCTGTTGGTATCATTAAGCATATCCATCATCTTACTGGAATACAAAATACTGTCCATGAAGACCACCCCTCCACCTTTGTCGGGTTGCATCACCCTCAGGTATCTATTTTCTTGAATGGATTTGAGAAGTACTTTTTCTTCTCTAGTCAATTAGATTGGGAGGGGTATATAAGCAGGCACAGCCTTCATTCTTTCATTTTACATCTGAGGAAGTCTGGTGGACAAAAACGCTTTGTATTGTATGGCGTTTGTGATTAAACCTGCTGCTGCTTACACCTACAGGCTTGTGTTTTTTTTATTATTACCTTCTGCCTCTTTGGGTGCCTGTTGTGGTTTTATTGGTTCCTGGTTCTGTGGCACCCTTTCCTTGGAGTTTTTGGATCACTCTTCAGGTTAGCCATGGCTCTGTGGAACATAGCCTTGAGAAATCAAGTGCATCTACAAGCTCAGTTCCTGCCAGGCAAACAAAATTCGCTGGCAGACGACTTAAGCAAAAATCTCCTAGACCCACACAAGTAGAAATTGGAGCCCAACACCTTCAACCTTCTGATCCACAGGTAGTGGACCTATTTGCCTCCCCCGAGAAACACCAGTTGAGCAAATCCTGCACTAGGAATCCTCACAGCAGGGCCTGGAAGGTGGATGCCCTATCCTTTCAATGGGAAAACATCTCTTTATGCCTTTCCCCCTCTGCCCCTCTTCTCAAAAGTACTACTCAAGATAAAACAGGACAAGCCAAGGGCAATTATTATTGCCCCAGACTGGCCATGCCAGAACTGGTACCCATTCTTATGCAGTCTGACAACAATGCCACCCTGGCACCTTCACCAGACTCCCACCCTGCTATCTCAGCAGGAGGGACAGTTTTTGCATCCACAATTGCAATCCCTACAACTAGTAGCCTGGCTTATCCCCTGAATACTCCACCAGCAACCCTCATCAAACAGGTGCTGGACATCATTTTTGAAGCCAGAAGACCTAGTACTAGGAAATCCTATTCTGAAAAGTGGAAAAGATATTGTTCTTGGAATCAGTCTCAAGGGAAGGACACAACTGTGCTGTCTTTACCTCTAATCCTGGATTATCTGGAGAATTTTCTCCCCGGGCCTCCGCTGAAAACAGGCACTGTGGAACCTAGTCGGACTTTCCCGGTCAACAAATGATAAATAAATAAAATAAAATAAATACCTAGCAGAGCTACTCAACAGATGCCTAACCTTCTCCATTAAGATTCATGCCTCTGCCATCTCAGCTCATTATAATACTGAGCCACCTCTATTTTCTCACCCTCTCATCAAACAGTTCCTGAGAGGGACTAACAATGTAAGGCCCCCTAGGAGAGCACCCTACCCCTGCCCTGGGACCTTAACTTTGTACTGGAAAAGCTCACGCTACCCCCTTTTGAACCTGCAGCTTCAGCAGAGTTAAAAGTCCTCTCTTGGAAAACAGCCTTGCTTTTAGCCATAACTTCAGCAAGAAGAGTGTCTGAGTTACAGGCAAGTAAGGTGGACTGCTGTCCACCTGGGACCCAGGTGGACAGTAGTCTCTCCTTTGATAGTCACATCGCCACAGTAGTCAGAAAGTCCTTCTACATGGCACACCTCATCATAAAAGGGTCCTCATCCAGGAAAAAAAAGAAGTCATTGTTCCCCTCTACTCGACACTCATTAGACCCATTATAGAGTACAATGCCATTTTTGGAATGTACCTCACAAGACATCTGCAGCAGCTGGAAAGGCCACAGAAGTACCTCACAAGCAGGATTACTGGCCTCAAACAAATGCCCTACACTGACCGTTTCAAAAAACTCCAGCTTTACTCTGTAGCATATCGCCTACTCCGAGGTGATCTCTGTCTAACACACAAAGCTATGTCAAACCCAGAGCTGTTGGACATGCTACACCTAAAGAAATCCCAATCCCTCTGAGCTACACATTCTAGGGACTTAATCCTTGTCACCACAATAAATCGCACATGCTGGAGGGATAGATTCCTGTCCCAGAGACTTCCCATACTCTGGAATAGGCTTTACCCATCTATATCAAGCAAAGTTCTTCATTAGCACTCTTCAAGAAAAATCTTGATGAGTGGATGGGAAATAGCAAATACACCCCGGGATCACTTCTGTGTCTCTGCTCGACATTGGCACAGGAAAGTAACTTTCTCAGGTGGCATAAGCCAGGGAACCTTGTTGGCTAGTCTTACGTAGGCCCTTGGGCCGATAGCCTAGTACCTACCTATGAACTAATGGCTGTGGAGCCCTTCATTATTTTCCATGCTGACAGGGTTTCCCTTAGGACTAACCTGTCCTTTATGCCTAAGATAGTTTTCAGTGTGGCTCTAAACCAATCCATCCATTTACCTACCTTTTTCCCTAACCTTCAGAATAAAGGGGAAAGGATCCTGCATTCCTTGGATGTGCACAGACAGCTCATGTTCTACCTTGACAGGACTAAACCCTTCAGGAAGTCTGACCAGCTGCTAGTCAGCTTTGCTACAGGGGCAGAGAGGGTAAGGCCATTTCAAAGAAAACTATTTCCAAATTGTTAGCACATTGCATCCATTTCTGCTACAAGCACCATGGAAAACCTACCCCAAAGGGGATCAGACCACATTCCACTAGGGCTGCTTCCACCTCTACAGCATTTCTCAGGGGAGTCCCTACCAGAGACATCCTGGAAGCTGCAACCTGGAGTTCTGTACACACCTTCACCAAGCATTACCATTTACCAATATTTCCAAATCCAGAGCTGGATTTGCTGCAGCAGTCTTGCAAGGCCTACTAGCCAGCCCTAACACTTCTTGACTGCCTCCACCTTTCCTCAGCTTTGGGAATCAACCGTGTGATGACTGCAGCAGTGAAACATGAAGAACATAGTACAGTTGTATACACTTACGATAAATGTAGATGTTAGTGTGTATTCACTGTTGCAGTCCTGGTTACCCCCACCTCTTCCAGCCCCCTGGCTTTATCTCTCTTTCTACCTCTCCTCTCTGTGGTCATTCTTATGGCATCGATATTTACTTTTTACTGGTGGAGTTCCCCACCATATACTAGCTTGCTATTTTTGGGCGCTCCTGACATTTGCGGCAAGAAAAACTGATGTAATGGTATTGGCTGCCTGTTTTATACCCCTAACGTTATGGAAGAAGTGATAGCAACCAACGCAGAAATTCTAAGACTTTGGTATTTGGGGCGACTGAGGGCTACCTTCAGGCAGATAACCCAAGTGTGATGACTGCAACAGTGAATACACTTGAACGTCTACATTTACGGTAAGTGTACACAACTGTACTTTTCCCACATCTCGAGCTTTTTGTCATGGTTTTTGCAGTAGGCTTGCTGTCTTTACACCATTTTCAGATAAGTGCCTTTTTGTTTCCTTTCCTCCCCATCTGTAGTTATGTAAGGTTAGAATCCTTTGCTTTTTCTTGGACTTCACCCGCACTTTTTTTCTTTTCTTCCAGCCATTGATTTTAGGCTTTCCCTTTTCCAACTGTTGTAGTTTTTTAAAAAAAAAAAAAGGGGTAGATATGTAGTTTACCTATTTTTGATTAGGTCTGTTATATTGTGATAGTATTTTTCTTGCTGTGGTTGCCATGTGTAGTGTTTTGGTTTATGTTCTTCGTGTTCACTGTTGCAGTCATCACCTGTGGGTTATCCCTGCTGTGGTAGCCCTCGGCCAGCTCAAATACCAGAGTCAAGTGTTTTTTTTTGTGTCAGCTGCTGTTGCTTGCTGACTGACGTCAGGTCATCAGTGCTATAAAGGAAGGCAGCCGACGCAATTACATCAGTCTTTCTTGCAGTGGAGCACATAGCAGAAGCAGTTCACAAGTGTGCCAGTCGGTTGCTACCAGAGTTTGAATTTCAGCTGAAAATGTCTAAAGCTAAGTACCCCATTGGGGATCCTTTTTTCTTCTAACAGATGTCCGAAAAAGTTAACAGTTGTCTCGCCTTTGGAAAGCAAATATCACACCAAGACCTCCTTTCATACTGCGTTATTTGTTTAGGCCCAGACCACGACATCCCCCATTGCTGGTTCTGTGCCCTCTTTAACACAAGAACCATTCGTCATGTTCCTATCAAATTGACTTTGCTCTTAATTGTAGCCAGATAATTTTATCTTCACATTCCGAAATGGCGTCCGTCAGCCAACAATCCATAGACATTCCGAAAAAAAGTAAGTATAAAGATAGAAACAGACCACACAAGGCTAAGCCTTCTGACTCTTCTGCTATGCAGGTCATCAGTTCTCTGGAATTCAGTGAGGTGCCTTTGCAGCCCCTGATGCCTGATTCAATACCTTTGCAGGCCTCAGTCCAGTATGTCGCAGAAGTCTTCTTCGTCTTCCAAGCCTTTGGTGTTGTCTGCCTTGGTTGGTTCTGGAGCCATGAAGCAGGCACTGGCTTCCGAGGAGGTTTTTCGCACTACTGAATCTAGACAAAAAATGACGTCTTCACTGACTACCATTTCTCTCAGAACGATGGATACTCTTAGGCCTAGAAGCAAGGCCACTCCTAGGAAAACTACCTCTAGCCACCATTTTACTCTTGCTCCAGCACCCCCAAGCTCAAATGCTTAAAATGGCAGAGGATCTTACCACCCTTATCAGGGGTAGTCAGGCTCCAACTTTTAAGAGGAAAAGAGACCTTTTTCCAAAAATACCGACAGAACAGGATTCTGAGGAGTCTGATTATTCAGATTTTGAAGAGGAACAACAACCTCTGACTGCTTATGATGATTCAGATGCAGAGGAATCCATTCCTTCTGCATCCCCACCTGAAGATCTTTCTTTTGAGGAAACCCTTCACACCCTCCGGGAACATTTCCAATGGGAATCCCAGGACTTCCCTCAGTCTAAGAAAAGACTAAGAGTTTCTAGACCTGCCCCAGCACAGACCCTTGGCCATCCCTCCAGTCTTAGAGGTGGTTGATGATGTCTTCCATGAATCCAGCTTAGATCCTGATGCCATCTAACCTGCTCCCAGTAAACCTGACAGGTATTAGAGTACCAGATTCTCACAAATACCTGTACAGAAATCCTGCTGCAGGCCCGGAGGTCATTACACAGGGACAGAAAGGAACTAAGGCTAGTTCTGCAAAGAATCATATTCCTTCTGCCAAGTAATCCTGAGCTCTGGACAGATAGGGTAAAAAAATATACACCTCTGCAGCCTTAGCTGTCAGAGCACTCGCCTGTCAGTTCCACATGTTAAAATATCAGCAGCACACTTTGGAACTATTAAAACCAAAGATTTCAACCTTTCATGACTGTGCCAATTCTAAAGAGTTAGCAGATTTACTGCACTCTACTTGTCAAGTGGCCAAACACTCATTACACTGTGGATATGATGCCCTAGAAGCCTCAAGCAGGGCAGCAGTGTCAGGATCCATCATTAGGAGACATGCATGGTTGAAGGAACAACCTCTCCCTGATGATGTTAAATCTAAATTATTTGCTGCACCCTTTAAGGACCACTTGTTTGGAGTAAAAGCAGAAGAGGTGCTTAAAAAGATGGAAGACAAAGCAAAATATATGCAGACAGTAAAAGATTTCCTTCAGATAGAACCTCCTAGGTTCAGCAGGAATTTTCCCTCAAAACACTGGTCCTTTTCTGCACCTAGCAGACAGGGGCAAGGTAAGCCCCACAGGGACAGACCACCCAGACTCCTATCCCAGGGACAACAGAGAACCAAACAGTGGACCACTTCCTCCCAAAGCAAGGGAGTTCTAAGCCGTCCCTCTATAGCAGAAACTCTCAATGACTCCCTCTCTTCCCTCTGCCTTCTTTTTACTTACTAAAAACTAGGAGGAAGGCTCTTCCTCTGCAAAGAAAATTGGCTTTCTGTAACAAAGAACCAATGGGTCTTAAAGATAATTTTTTCAGGGATACAAATTCTCCTTCATTGAACTAATTCCAAGTGGGTACCCTGACTTATCTCTAAATCAGTGGACAGCATTGAAACAAGTCCAAGCTCTCATGTCCCAAGGGGCAGTAGAACCTGTCCCCTCAGATCAAACAGGCAAAGGCTTTTTTTCCAGACTATTCCCTGTTCCCAGAAAAGAGGGCACTTGGTGCTTCATCCTGGATTTGTCCATTCTGAACACCTTCCTGGTGGTCCCCAAATTCAAAATGCTAACTTTTCAGCAGCAGCTGCTGCCTATGCTGACAAAATATGCCTGGTAGTTACCCTAGATCTAAAAGATGCCTACCTCCACATCCCCATAAGGGAATCCTGTAGAAAATTCCCTCACTTCAGAGCAAGCCCACAGCACTTTCAGTTCTATGTGCTACCCTTTGGCTTATGTACTGCTCCCAGGCTATTCACCGAATGTTTAACCCTGGCCATAGCCTTTTGCTGACAGAAAAAATATATAGATTTACCCTTATCTGGACAACTGCCTCATTCAGGCAGATTGCAAAGAAAAGCTCCTCAAGGACCTTCTCTTTGTCAAAACTCTCCTAACCTCCTTAGGGTACACCATCAACAAGAAGAAATCAAAGCAAGCACCCTCCAGTAAGATTATTTTTGGGGGAGAAAAACAGAGCTTCCTGCCTCTCTATTTTACCCAGCTGGCTTCCAGAAGTCACCTCACAGCGAGGAAGTTCCTGCAAGCCTTGGGGTACATGGCATCTTGCATCCTTCTAATTCCTCTGGCCAGGCTTCACATGATAAAACAGTGGTACCTAAAGAACGTTTAGTGTCAGCGCACTAAACCTGTAGAGATCTCTCTCCCGCTGATCCCCTGTATAAGGGCTGAGTTTCTCTGGTGGGCAGGGGCCTATGCCCAGAGCAAGAGCCTTTCCTTCATCCTCAGCCCAACTGGGCAGACCATTACCACCAACATCTCAGACATGGCTTGGGGCACTCACCTAGAAGGCAGGTGCACCCAGGGTCTTTGGGATACCAGCACATTCCCTTACACATCAACCAGAAGGAAATGGTGGCAGTACAAAAGGCTCTGACATCAACAAACAGTGAGGGACCCAATCTTACCCTCTCTGCAGGCTGGCCATGAACCTGTGACTGACAGCCTCTTCCATGGGATTACACCAAATAGCCCAATACCTACCAGGGAGCAACACCACCCTGGCAGACTTACTGGACCCCCATAAATGGCAGCTCCACTCAGGCATGGGAGAATCCAGAGATGGATCTCTTTGCTTCGCATCTCAACCATCAGCTAAAAAAAAAATCTGTACCCGGGAGTATCACCACCTAGCGTGGAAGATGGATGCCTTGACCATCCCCTGGAACACCCTTTTTTGTGTACACATTCCCTCCTCTGCCTCTTATTCCCAAGGTACTGATCAAAATTAGGCAGGAGAGACCAAAGGCCATCCTCATTGTCCAGATTGGCCCAGACAACATTGGTACCCCTTACTGCACAGCCTGACCTTACAGCCTCCCAGGCAGCTTCCCCTGATCTCAGACCTTTTAACTCAGGTGGGGGGATGCTGCACCCAGACTTGCAGACTCTCAAACTATCAGCATGGCTAATACTCTAAAGGCAAACAAGGGGCCCCTGTTAAGCAAACAGGTCCTATACATTATCACAGAGGCCAGAAGGTCCAGCACCAGAAAATCATATGCAGGAAAATGGAAAATATTCTGCTCCTGGAGCCAATCCAGAGGAGGCAATACGTCACAACCTTCCATCCCTCTTATCCTGGACTACCTAGTGGAGCTACTTAATAGTGGTTTCTCTTTCTCCTCCCCTATTAAAATCCATGCCTCAGTCATTTCAGCTGATTTTGATACAGAACATTCCCTATTCTCCCATCCTCTGATTTTAAACAATTCCTCAGAGGGGCTTCTGTTATCAGACCTCCCAGAAGGCCACCCACTACAGCCTGGGACCTGAATTATGTGTTGGAAAAACTAACCTTACCACCCTTTGAACCTGCTGCTTCAGCAGAACTAAGATACCTCTCCTGGAAGACTGCTTTTCTCCTAGCTATCACCTCAACCAGAAGGGTTTCAGATCTTCAGGAACTGATGGCCATTGAGCCCTTCATCATCTTGCATACAGGCAGGGTCTCCCTGAGGACTAATCCCTCCTTTATGCCCAAGGTGGTATCTAATGTAACTCTCAACCAGGCCATACATCTACCCACCTTCTTTCCTAACCCTCAAAACAAGGGGGAAAGAATTCTGCACTCACTGGCCATACACGGACAGCTCAGATACTATCTGGACCATACTAAACCCTACAAGAAAACAGACCAACTACTTGTCATCTTTGTTATCTCCACTGAAAAGAAAACTATTTAGTACCACAAATGACCAGGAATTATACCTCCAAGTTCTTTTATTTTTACAGCAAGTGTAAAAAATCTCATAAAACTGAAAAGCACAGGAATAAATCTCTTAGCGCCTCGGCTTAGAACAGCCTTTACAGAGTCTGACTTCTCTCGGCTCTACCTTTCCTTCTTGTTTGGCATATATTATATCACATGTATTTGCTTTTTGATGGGGGTGTACCATACCATGTAATTACTTCCCCTTGTAGGGCCACTTGACATCTGGGGCAAGACAAACTGATGTAATGGTGTCTGCTGCATGTTTTATACCCCCCTGACGTCCTGGAAGAAGCGACAGCATCCGACGCAGAAATCCAAAGACTCTGATATTCAGGCTGGCTGAGGGCTACCTGCAGGCAGATAACCCAAATGTGATGACTGCAGCAGTGAACACGCTTGAACTTCTACATTTATGGTAAGTGTACACAACTGTACTTTTTTAACGGTGGCTTTTATCCACCAGGACCACTACACCATATTTACTTGGGCCTCTGACTGGTTAAGGAAAGAAAAACTGATGTAATGGTGTCAGCCGCCTTCCTTTATAGCACTGACGACCTGAAGTCAGCAAGCGACAGCAGCTGATGCAGAAAAACATTGACTCTGGTATTTGGGCCGGCCGAGGGCTACCACAGTAGGGATAACCCCACAGGTGATGACTACAACAGTGAATACACTCAAACATCTACATTTATGGGAAGTGTACACAACTGTACTTTTCTTTTTGTGCTTGCTGTAACATGTCAGATAAACCTGCCGAAAATTCCCGCATTCGGCTGCACATACTTTGTGTTTGCTGTCTTTGCCCTGAACACTTGCAGTCTGTTTGCTCTGTCTACAAAAGCTTCAATCCCAGGTCTAATGCTGACTGCAAAAATAAGTACATTTTTAAGAGCCTCTTGCCTGCTTAAGGTTCCTCTCCACTGGCTCAAACTCCCTCCAAGCATGTAGCAGGGACTTCTGACTCCAGTAAGTGCCCTCCCTAGTCCTCAAGGGTGTCTTTGGAGCCGCCCTCCAAAATTCCAAGACCTTTGGAATCTGACAGGCTCGGATTTCAGACCCACGTGTGCTCTGGTGAACCCAAAGCACTCTAGAAAATTACCAGTACTTGTCTAAGCTTCAGTTCTACTGAAGTTACTCCTTCCAACTCGGATCCTAAGACTACGGATCCGGTAGCTAGGGGTCCAACATGGGTGCTGAGCATTGAGGGTGCTCCTTCTCTTAGGCTCCACCAGACACCCGTCAGGCACTCCAGGCCCCTGTCAATGGCTTCTTCCAGGTCTTTTAGGAGCCTTTCAGAAGTCAGTGTGGACAGAGTGATCAGGAAGATTCTCAAGACTCTGATCCATTTGGGAGTCTTCTCCGCTCTGCCCCTCTGGGATCTGCAAGCATTTCCCTTCAAGCTCAGTAGCCTTCTCTGATCTGTCCCCTGGTATCCAGAGTCTTAGGATCATAGCCAACAGAGAGCCGGGGTTGAGTATGAGGAACTACTCTTCTTCCAGTCTGACTGTCACCCTGACTTCCTCTGTTCTGTTGTTGGATCTCAGTGGATGTCGGATCCAGGATGGCCCCGTTCAATCTGTGGGAGGGGTTCAGCTCCAGCTATGTTGGAGCTGTTTCTTCCTCTTGGTGCTTCAATGCTGGACACTTTGGTTTCAATTCTACTTGGAACCCAGGGCTCAGGGATCCTTGCTTTTTCTTCAGTAGCTACCATTCCTGTGGAGCTGGGGAGGTATTCACCAGGTCCTTCTGCATTCCAAGTTGTAGATAGGGCCTTCTTTTGCCACAGGGATCCAGTCTCTCTCAGCTGTGACCTTCCCCACCAACTCCTGTTAGATCAGAGACTTGAACTTGTCATACCTGCCCAGAGTCAGCCCATCCAGACTACCCTCCAAAGTCTTCCCTCAGAAGGGAGTCACCTGTTCTTCCAAGACCTCCCGTGAACATCCCACAGAGGAGATTCCTTGTAAGAGGACGTGCAAAAGGAAGCACATTGACTCCCCCTGGAGTCCGTCACTGAGGACACTGACTTTGATGAGGGGGAAGGATCCCCCAGATCACCACCGGAGGACGTCTCCTCTGGGGACATTTTAGAGATACTGAGCCAGAGAGGTGGTTGGTCACCCCACCCTTTTTCCTTGGAAGAGCCCATGTTTTGGAGGCATTTGGGACATCTACATCCTGGGTGGTTCCCCCACCACCAGCTGATGAGCTCATGAATTTGGTGTCCTACTGGGCCTGGAAGGAGGCACTGTATCAAATTGATTCCCAGACGTTTGCATAAGACTTTATCTCCCCCTAAGGATAGACCATATTGGACTAAGGATATCCCACTTGATACCATGGTTGTGGTAGCAGCTACAAAAAGGAGCTAGCCGGACAGACCTCCACTGTCCATCCACCGAAGAGGGAGTCCAGAGTGATGGACAGGTTTGGTAAGCACATTTACTCCTCAGTTACTTTTTCGCTGAGTGTGTTACACTATCTGGCACACTTTACTCAGTTACAGATGGAACTGTTCAAGGAACTTTGCAGACTCTCTGGCAGAGATCATGTCAGCGGAGGACTTCAAGAAGGTCCCCCCCAACTGACAACTCTTTCTTTTGTCCTTGTCCAGTTCTTCCATGAGGCTCATCTCCCACTCCACGAAGGGTGTCTCATGGGCAGCTGGCTCAGGCATTCCTATTTGAAGACATGCCTGGATGAGGCTTTGTGATTTTGTGGAACCCTTTAAGGCATCCTTTGTCAGTGCACCATTTGATGGATCCTCCCTTTTTGGCCTATCGGTCAGAGACCCAAACTCACAGTGAGCAGGAAGGGAAGACCTTGCCTGCTATTGGGGTCAAGTTTTCAACTCCTCAACTCACTTTTTCTAGGAACCAGAGCAGTGGAAGGAGAACCTGCTTCCAGAAATCTCAGGGGTCTTCCTAGGATCAGTGTGGGGATCCTTCCTCTAGAGGCAGAGGAGGAGGTGGTTTCAATGGGAGACACCACCCCAGAGCAGAGGTGGTCCACAGAATCAGGGTTTTAGGGAGCCTTTCTATGATAGGCTGTATCAGTGCTCCTGAAGCACTGCCTGACTGCTCATCTGTAGAGGCAGCTGGAGGGGGTATTTTTCTTTGCACCCTACCACCTGGACCGATATAACACAAAACAAATGGGTGCTAAAGATTATAGCCAGAGGTTATTATATTCCCTTTATCCTTCCTCCACCAGAGAGGTCAGAGAGATTTCCCAATGTTCCAGTGAGTCAGAGGGGAGTACACAGTAGCAGAAATTCTAAATCTACTGAGTCAGGAGGTCCCAACCCAAGAAAAATAATTTAGAACTTACTTTCACTTCTTTTTAGTACCTAAGAAAATGAGGGACCTGTGATCCATTTTGGATCACAGCAAATTGAATTTGCTCAGAAAGATGGCAAAGTTCTGTATGGTTATGGTCCAGTCTTTTATCTCTATTGCAGAAGGACGATTGGATGGGCTCAGAAGACTTAAAGGACGCATACTATCGCATCAAAATAGACAGACACTCCAGAAGTCATTTCTGCTTCCGGCTGGGAGCCAGTCACTTCCAATTCAGTGATCTGCCATTTGGACTCGCCACAGCCCCCAGGGTGTTTACCAAATGTATGTCAGTAGTTGCAGCTCACCTGAGACTGCAAGGATTTCATGTATTTCCATATCTGTTTGACTGGCTTTTCACTGCCCCAACCAGGCAGCAACTCCTCCAGGCCAAGGATCACTTCTTCAACCTTGCCAACCATCTGGGCATCACCATAAATCTGACAAAGTTGAAACTATCCCCAATTTAGAGTTTAGAATTTATCGGAGCTTCCTTGGACACACTGAACCAGATTGCGGGTCTACCCACTCATGTTCAGATTTTGAGAGATAATGTTTGAACTGTTTTAAAACGGTCTTCCCAACTGGCAAGGCTGATACTTCAGGCTGTCAGATGTATGGCGGCTGCCATTCCCTTAGTCTCTGTTGCAAGGTATTTTATGAGTACTTCAATGGATCCTGGCTGCTCAATGGTCTGTTTTCTACCAGCCTCTATCTGTTCCTATCAAATTGACCTTGCTTTGCAGAAAGCATCTCTAGTGGTGGTTGCTGTTGGATGACCTGACTATTGGCAGACCTTTCCTCCTTCCTTCCCCTTCAGCCATGGTGACCATGGACGCTTCCCAGATGGGGGGGCATTTCAAGGAAAGATAATTCAAGATGTGTGGTCCCATGTAAAGACCAGCTTGCATATCAATGATCTGGAGATGAGAACAGTTCTCCTTATATTGCAAGCCTTTCAGGACGTTCTCCCTCTAACAACTATTGCAATTCACACAGACAACATGTCAGTGGTATGGTACATCAACAAACAAGGAGGAACCCGCTCTTACCCATTGTGCAGAGAGGTCATGAGGGTTTGGGAATGGGCGATGTCTTAGGGCCATTTTCTCCTTGCAGATCACATACCGGGGAAATCCAACATCCTTGGAGACGAGCTCAGCAGGTCCATTCTTACTTCCTTCAGTGGTCCCTCAACCAATCAGTGGACTTTATCTTCAGCCACTGGAGCCAACCCTGTTGTGACCTGTTTGCGTCCCCACAAAACAAGTGCAGCATCTACTTCACTCTGATCCACCCACTGGGGGAATTCCCGAGGGATGCTGTGATTCACAATTGGCCCCTTGGTCTCCTTTGTGCTTATCCCCCTCTACCATTGATCCCAAAGCAAAACATCTGAAGTCCTCCGTAATCCTCATTGCCCCCCTATTGGCAGTGTAAGACTGGGCTCCCTTCCACGGGTCTCACCTGAAATATCCTCCATGGGTACTGAAACCCAAAATGCACTTCCTTTTTCACATGATAGGTTTTCACCCCAATCTGATATCCCTCAAACTGACCACTTGGTTTCTCCAGTTCCAGTGATTGAAGGTCCAGGCTTGCTTCCCCTGTCCGAGGTATTATTCTAGCCTCCCAGAAACCAGCTACCAAGAAAGTCTATGGGAGTAAATGGAAAATATTTGTCTTCTGGGCTTCTAAAGAGAACATTGACCCTTTTTCAGCTCCAATATCTGCTATCATTCTCTTCTTTGCATCTCTGAAACTATTCAAACCCTAGCCAAACAAATGAACACTAACAACTCTCATATACCACCTAACATAACTACCTCTTCCCTCAATTTCTCTCTAAAACCTATATCTACCTCATTCATCTTCAAACTCATTCACAAACTGAAACCCTGCACCCCTTCTGCTGACAAGCTCCCTTCTCTTTTCCTTCAGAAAGCTGCTAAAGAAATTGCTTATCCTATATCCTTACTCATCAACAGAACTATCCAAGAAGGAACCATCCCTGATATATGGAAAGTCTCCTATATTATACCACTTCATAAAGGTGGAAACTCCTTTGACCTTTCCAACTTTAGACCAATTGCCCTTCTTTCACCCCTTGCAAAAATAATGGAAAAATGTATTCACCAGCAACTGGTACACCACCTCTCTCTCCACAACATAATAGCAAACTGCCAGCATGGTTTCAGACCCCATCATAGTACCACCACTGCCCTTCTCTCCTTTGTAGATACTATCAACAAAAATCGAAACAACCATTCTCTCTCCTCCGCTCTTTTCATTGATCTCTCAAAAGCTTTCGACATGGTTAACCACTCTCTCTTAATCAATATTCTCGAATCTCTTCCTTGTGATAAACTAGCCACTAATTGGTTTAAATCTTACCTTAACAACAGACAACAAGCAGTAATTTAGGAAAACCATATCTCATCTCTCTTGCCATTTCCATCGGAGTTCCCCAGGGCTCCATTCTAGGTCCACTTCTGTTCTCCCTCTTTATAAACGATCTTCAGACTGCTATACCACAAGCTACCTGCATACAATATGCAGATGATTCTACCCTTATCTGCTCCACACCTTCTTCTACTGAACTGACCTCCTTGACGCAAAATACCTTTAACAAAGTAGAAACTTGGTTTTCTAAATGGTTTCTCCTACTAAATGCAAAAAAAACTAAACTCCTCCTCTTCTCCCCCACCTCTCGGTCCCCCCCTTTAAACTTTACCATTTCTTCTAATAATGGCACTATCATCTCACCTGATCCAACTACTAAACTTCTAGGAATAACCATTGACAATCATCTTTCCTTCGATCAGCACATTAACAACACCATCAAGGTTGTTAACAAAAAAATTGGATCCCTATATCGTATTAAACCTTTTCTAACCCCAGCAACAAGAACCAAATGTGCTCAAACCCATCTCCTATCTACTCTCCTATATGTTTCCCCCATTTATACCAACCTCAAGAAAAACAGTCTTAACAAACTTGAAACTTGCTATAATAACATAGCACGTTTCGCCACTAGTAACCCCTTTAGGACCCACCACTGTATAAATCTAAAGCAACTTGGCTGGCTCAAATTTCAAAACTACCTAAAAATTCCTCAACTCACTATAGCCCACAACATATTACACCTACCTGACAACACCCCTATACTCTCTCAACTCCTAATCCCATATAATAATCTGAACTCGCTTCGCTCCTCTAGTAAACTCATGACTAAATCAATAAAGGCAAACAACACAGCAGGTTGTTCTCTTTTCACTAACACTATAGGTAAAAGCTGGAATGTCTTACCTTGTGACATAACTTTGACTACATCCCTACCTCAATTCAAACAGAAAATTAAACTGTACTACCTAAATCATTGGCTTTGTTCCTACAGTACACCAGGCTAACCTTTTTCTTTCTTATACTATATCTCTCCTTCACTCTTCCCATTACTACCTGTATTATTTCTTCTCCTTTTACAGTACTAATCGACCTAGGTACATTCTATGTAAAATTGCTAATGTGGTATTAACTGCTCATCGAAATGTGCTTCTCCTTGAATCTATCTTGCATTCTGTGTGCTGTTATGATTTTCTAATTTGTTACTTCTAAACACTTGTGATTTTTTGTAATGTACTTAGTATTTAGTGGAGCTTTTCTCCTCGGGCCTCTGCTGAAAATGGACATGTATCCAGCCAGACTAGCCCGGTCAACAAATGTAAAATAAATGTAAAATAAATAAATAAATAAAGGAGCTATTTTTTCTATCAAACTTCAATTGACAACCATCTCTAACTTCCATTTGGGTAATGCTTTCAGTTGTCCTGCAACCTTCCAACTGTGCAAGGCCTTCTTGAATGGAGTTTTCCTCCTAAGGCCTCCAGTTAAAGATCCTTCTCCACTGTGGGATCTTACTGTGGTGTTACAAGGCTCAACTCAAAAACCTCTTGAACCAACTAGCGATTGTGACTTGATTTCTTTTGTGAAAGACTGTCTTTATCACTGTCACTTCAGCAAGGAGAATTTCTGAGATCCTGTCTTCTAAGCCCCCTTGCATCATTTTCCACAAAGATAGGGTGTCCCTTCATAACTAATCCCTCTTTTATGCCCAAGGTAGTTACAGAATCCAACCTCAACCGGACCATACAACTACCAGTTTTCTTTCTCTAATGAAGAAGAAGTTTGTTGCACCTGCTTGATGTTCATAGGAAGCTATGTTTTCATCTTCACAAGACTAAGCCATTTTGAAAATCAGAACCTATTACATTGATCTGTGCCAAGAATATATTCCAATTACCTCATCCTCTTAAGGCCTACTCAACTACATCTATGTCTACCTCTTCTGCCTTTTCTTCTATGGTATCTTTAGACTTTATCTATGCTACAGCCACTTGGTCAAAAACTCATACCTTTGTCATGCATTACAAATTAGACATTGTCTCCATGAGCAAGGCTTCCCTTCAGTTCGGAGTGCTCCGACAGATCCTTCCTTGAGACCACCCAGGAGTTGTATAGCTGGGGACTCTAGCCTAACCATGAGGAGGAATGAAACAGACATCAGATTTATAAGTTATGTAGTTACCATAACTTGGTATCTGTGTTGCCTTCTTTCATCCTTCCTCACCTTCCCCCTACCCAATGCTCTAGAAGACCTGGAGAGAACCTTTTTAGAGCTGCTGATCCTGGTTTTGAGCCTCTGGTTCTTAATTTGTACTATCTTTTTTTTCTTCTGCACTCTCTCAGCTAATTTGGGCAGCAAATTCGATCTGAGGGAGTTAGTCAGAGGGCAGTGCATTATGGGAAGTGGGAGGAGCTTTACTTGGATCCTAGTCTGTAAAGAAATGCAGCCGAGTTGGATCCAAGAGTCTGATCCATAACCCAACCTTGAGGAATGAAAGAAGACAACCCAAATACCAAGTTATGGTAAGTACATAACTTATAATTATATTTTCATGCAGGATTTTCTTTAGTTCATTACTTATGTCTCACTAGAAAATGAATACTTTATTCCTAGTTGTTGATGAAATGTTTGGTTTCATATATTCATTTTATTGATCTTACATTCATCCTGTAAGATTAGTACAACTTGTCATTAACCTCCATCTTGTATTTCATTAACTATTTTCATTAGAAGTAAATAAAAAGCTCACACAGTGGTGAAAATTTAAGAAGGCATGCACTTAAACACCAAGAGTCAGAGCAGATTTTAAACTTTAATGAAATAAAAATGGTCAGGCGCTTTCGTCCTGAACATTATGGAACTTCATCAGAACTGTTAAAAATATCCATTAAACCTAAGTTAAATCTTTTCAGAAAATCATGTGATATGTAAATCATACATGAAACCACTAATTACAACCTTATAATCAATTTTTGTGAAAACTAAAAGCCATTATACAAATTAGTCAAAAATGATACAATTGAACATGAACTAAACAAAGTTAAAACTCATAATTCCAAAGCTCTCATCTTTAAAACTGGGCCTATAGAAGTATTGTTTATACCAGGAAGCACTGTGGTGTTAAGTCTAAGCTTCTTTAATTCACTTCTCTCAGTCATATTGTTCCAAAAACTTCCTCTTTCATCTCTTCGTTTTATGTAAAATCCCAAATAAAAAGCCAGAGGTTTGAGAACAATGTAAGGTGTGTTTGTAAAGTGTATTGTTTTGATTTGCTTTTCTATAGCATACATGTGTTCATAAATACATTTCCGTAGTGACCTTGACAAATGCCGATGTAAACTAGCACAATTGCCCTTAACTAACCTAACATATTGTGGGAGATTCCTTATGGTGACAGTTTTGTCCTGTAAAATATACTTACAAAATTTACACATACCACACCTACTAGCTCCCTTGTCCTGCATGCTAGATACAATCCGGTATTGAGCTGCAGTATAGTAGGGTTCATTAGATATCACAGAGTTGGCACAAAGCAGAGGGAGTGGAAAAAAAGGAAGAAAATTTAAGGGGGGGGGGGCAATTATTTGCAGAGAAATAGAGATGAACAGGAAGGGTGGTAGTAATGTTGGTGCCCAGTGGTGTGCCCAAGATATGTACAAAGAACAAATAGGTTGCAGGAGAGAGATAAAATTAGACTAGTACAATCTAGGAGTAGACCAAGACCTTTGAAAATTCAGATGTTATCCCTTCTGTTTCCAATCGACTCTGGGTCCTGTCCTCACTGCATATTATCTCATGTGGCTGATTTACAAACTGCTCAGGGGTGCCACGTGGCTTAAAATAGGTTGAAAATGGCCTTTTAGTCTTTTTATAGTAACCTCTGAAATTAATTCGTCCACAAGGTCAGAGGAATAGGCCCTACTAAGAAACATAGACCAAAAGGTGTAAACCTCTTCAATAAAGTCATTGTGGTGTGGTGACCATCCGGGCCGCTCTGACAAGTTGCCCCTAAACAAACGACCTCTTGATGGTAAGGGTGCGAACTGCTGAAGTGCAAAAAGGAATTGGAGTATGTCACTTTCCTATGAATCTTAACAATATATCTGGTGTTAGTGGTATCTTTAAGAAGGCAATTGTCAAGGTAATGGATGGAATGGGTGCTATAATCAAAGGTAAACTGCAAGAAAGCTGTAGTTTCATTGATATAATTCAAAAAGCTTTCCAACTCTATAAATGGCCCTTTCCATATGATGCAGATGTCGGCCTGGAATCGCTGATAAAGCTTAATATGGGGTAAAAGGTAGATGAAAACACAAATTGCCTCTCCCAGTAAGCCATGACATTTGCAAAAGCTCTGCCACATGGTGAGCCCATGGTTACAGCCTTAGACTATAAATAAAAGTTGTTGTCAAAGGAGATGCAGTTGTTAATGAGAGCTAACTCTAGAAGTTCCATGATGAGCCTACTAGTCTCATGAGCCAAGCGTATAGCCCATTCCTGGAATGTCCTGACTCTCCTTCTGGAGTATCCACTAGATCCATCAGGAGACTTTTGGAACACGACATGGTACGTCTTGTAGACCAGCTGTTAGCCAGGGGGATTCCCTCACTTTCTAAGATCCGCCTACCTGCAGGATTTGGGTTACCTTATCCACGGACTCTGTCTTATACTCCTCCTTCGACCATCTTGGTACTGAAGCCTTCTGCTCCGACATCCTTCTTGGAACCCATCACCTCGACACCTATGGTGCATCTCGCTCCGGCTCAGAGTTTGGCCCTTTGGTCTTCGGTTCCTGCTGAACCGGTCCTACCTCAATCTGGGGATTGGGCGTCTCCCCTTGGTTCCATCCTTGGCACTGATGGCTGCATCTGCCCCAATCCTGCTTGAGGCTCCATCCGTGGGGGCGGGTTCATCGGATCGGGGTGTGACCCTGGTCCCATGGTTGTCTTTCTCGGTTCCGGGCTGCCATCCCTCATTGGGCGGGCCTACTTTCCACGTGATGTAGAGGGCTCTTGCTTCTGGCAGCACTGATTTGATGTTGGAACCCCAGTTTTCACCACTTCTGAGCTATAGCTGTCACAGACCACCCCCCTGGACACCGGGCAGAGAAGCCGCAGGACACCCTGTTCAGGGTACCCACTGTTCCAAATCCTCCTCAGACACCCCCACTGAGGAGCCCCCTTGAAAGAAGACTTGCAAGAGGAAGCACATGGACTCACCCAAGGAGTCCTTAATGGAAGACATGGATTACGATGATGGTGAAGGGTCCCCACAGTCACCTCCTGATAATGTCTCCTTTGGAGACATCCTGGAGATGTTAAAGCAGAGAGGTGACTGGAAGTCCTCCAACCGTTCATCTGAGGAGTCCGTGTTCCTGCAGGCTTTTCCTGCCTGGCCTTCTACCTCTTGGGTGACCCCGCCTGCCGACAAGCTCGTCCGGCTCATCATGCAGCACACTTGGAAGAACCCTGATTCCATTGGGGCAATCCCTCTGAGACCAGACAAAATTCTTTACCCTCCGGAGGAGAACCTGCATTGGTCCAGAGGGTTACAGTTGATGCTATGGTGGTGGTGGCGGCCGCCACGAAAAAAGACTTGGCTGAGGAAAGTCCCACTGTCCACCCACCCAACAGGGAGTCCTGGGTGGTGGACTGACTTGGGAGGTGTGTTTTTGCATCAGGGACCTTTGCCATATGGTCCCTGAATTATTTGGCACATTTTACGAGGCTCCAGAGGGACTTGATCTCTGAACTCTCTGGGATGCTCGCAGAAGAGATGTCTGATGAGGTCAGGGGAAAAGTGGCCTCGCAGCTCGCAACCCTGGAATCGATATCCAACTCATCCATGAGGTTGTTGGCACATACAACCAAAGGGGTGGCTAGAACAGCGGGTTCAGGCATTATGAGGTGTCATGCCTGGATGTGCATTTTTGACCTTGCGGACCCCTTCAAGTCTTCCTTTCTGAATGCTCCCATTGAAGCTTCATCCCTATTTGGCTCAAAGTGTAAGACACTCTAGCCAGGTGCGAGCAGGATGGAAAGACCCTGTCTGCCATAGGCCTATAGTTTTCCAACCCTCAACGTACCTTCTCCAGGAATCAGAGGAGTAGAAAGATGTGGCATAAGAAATGTCAGGGTCCTTTCCATGCCACACCTGGTGATACACCCAGAGGCAGCGGGGTCAAAATTCTGGAAGATGCCCCTATAGAGGAAGAGGGGGTCCTCGTAACTAGGGATCAAGGGATTCCTTCTCTGAATAGCCTTATCAGCGCTCCTGAGCAGCAGCCCGATTGCTTACCTCTGGAAGCAGTCGAGAATCATTTCTGTCTGCACCAAGCTGCCTGGCAATCCATCACCACCGATTGTTGGGTGCAGAGCATTATCACCAGAGGTAACACCATTCCCCTTTCTTGTCCGCTAAATTTCCTAAGAAAACTTCCCGACGTTCCACCCAGTCAAAGAGAAGAAACAGCTTCAGAGATTATAAAGCTGTCTCAAAAAAGAGTCATCCATCCAGTCCCGCCAAACCAGCACGGATCTGGATTTTACTCGAGATTCTTTTTGCTGCCAAAAAAGACCGGGACTGGAGACCCATTTTGGATCTCAGCAGCTTAAACAAGTCCGTCACCCAAACCAAATTCTGGATGGTCATGGTTCAGTCCATTATCCCATTTTTGAGAGAAGATGATTGGATGTGCTGTATAGATCTCTGGGATGTGTATTACCAGATCAAGATGGACAAACGCTCCAGGAGTCTGCTTTGCTTCTGGCTAGGAGCCAGTCATTATCAATTCCGTGCCCTGCAGTTTGGTCTCTCTACAGCACCCAGAGTGTTCACAAAATGCATGGCAGCCGTAACAGCTCACTTGAGACTAAAAGGATTCAGTGTGTTTCCATATCTGGATGACTGGCTGTTTACCGCCCCCACCCGAGTATCTTCTGGTAACCGCACTACATTATACTCTCTCTGGCAAAATTTTTGGGAATAACTATACATTGGGAGAAATCAAACCTTATCCCTACACAACAAATAAAGTTCAGTGGAGCAGTGTTCAACACTCAGTCCTGTCTGGTATCACTCCCAATTCACAGACTCCATCGATTGAGGCTTCAACTCTGGGTGATACTCTCACAAACAACAGTTTCTTCAAGGGAAGTTCTTCAGGCCTTAGGTTCTATGGCAGCGTTGATCCCAATAATGCCTCTAGTAAAGCTACACATGCGGATTCTGCAGTGGCTCCTTCTATGTCAATAGTTCCAAACTATCTCCCCCTCATTTACCAGATTCGAATAACCAACTCCTGCAAACAGGATCTGCATTGGTGGATGAGGCCAGACATAGAACTGTGGAGTTGTCCATTTCAATCTCTTTAGCCCACAGCCATTGTGACCACAGATGCTTCCCTGATTGGGGGGGGGGCCCACCTGCATATCAATGTTCTGGAACTGAGAACTGTGGTGTTAGTGTTGCAGGCCTTCCATTCTTCCTTTCATGACAATTGCAATTCAATCAGACAATATATCAGTAGTCTGGTATATCAACAAGCAAGGAGGAACCAAGTCCTATCCCCTATGTCGAGAAGCCATGAGAATTTGGCAGTGGTTGATGGCTTCCAACTGGTTTCTAATAGCAATGCATGTCCCAGGGAGCTCCAACGTGATTGTGGACAAGCTAAGCAGATCCATCCTCATGCCTCATGAGTGGTCCCTCAACCCCGAGGTGGCATCAGCAGTCTTCAACCTCTGGGGCCAGCCCTGCTGCAGTCTTTTCACCTCCCCATCAAACACCAAGTGTAGTAGTTATTTTGCCCTACTTCCCCCAGAAGGGGGGGGTCACAGAGGGATGCTCTGATCCATGATTGGCCCATGGGACTTCTTTACGTTTATCCTCCCATCCCTCTGATCCCACAGTTTCTAAAGAAAGCTCTTCAGTTGAGATGCAAGGTGATCCTCATAGCCCCATTCTGGCCTCTACAAATTTGGTTCCCCTTCCTTCAGCCTCACCTAGTATACCCGACATGGATTCTGGACCCTTTGCCAGATCGGATTACTCACCCTTAAGGGTTGAGTCACCCAAACCTGTCCAGTCTCAAGCTGACAGCTTGGTTTCTCCACTTCTGCTAGTAGCCAGGCAAGCTAATCTCTCTTCGCCTGTTCGAGATATCATTATGGCGTCTCCTAAACCATCCACCAGAAGACTAAACAGGGATAAATGGAAAAGGTTCTCCATCTGGTCCAAGGATAACATGCTAGACCCGTATTCGGCTCCAGTTACTGCAGTGCTTCAATACTTGGTTAGGTTTTTTGATAATAGAGCCTCTGCCATACGAGCACTTCTAGCGGCAGTTTACACAATGGTATAGATGGCACCCATCTTACCTCTCTATGCATTTGCAAGGCTTTCCTCAAGAGGACTTCTCATATCAGGCCTCCTGTCAGACAGCCCGTGGAACCATGGAACCTCACTCTAGTCCTTCAGTCTTTGACTCAGAAACCTTTTGAACCTGCTGCGCAGTGTGACCTAACATTTTTGTCTTGGAAATCCTTGTTCTTGGTAGCCATCACGTCAGCCTGAAGACTGTCTGAGCTGCAGGCATTGGGTATCAAGAGGCCCTATCTGGTCTTTCATAAAGACAGAGTATCACTTCGGACGAATCTATCCTTTCTCCCCAAAGTTGTTTCTGAATTCTCCATAAACCAGACCATTGACCTACCAGTGTTTTTTTCCAAACTTTGCCAATAGAGGAGAGTACTGCCTTCACTCTTTAGACGTACATAAGACAATTGAGATTTTATTTAGACAGGACCAGACCTTTAGATAAATCTGAACAGCTTTTCATCTCCTGTTCTGGCCCCAGAATGGGAGAGGCTGTTTCCAAGGTCACTTTATCAAAATGGCTAAGGGACTGCATACATTTCATGTATTCCCTCAGTAATGCACCTTTGCCAAAAGTTAAAGCTCACTCCACTAGATCTATGGCAATATCTGTAACTTTCCATTCCAGGGCTTCCATGGATGACATATGTGCAGCAGCTACTTGGGCTAAGCCTCATACCTTTATCAGTCCTTACAAATTGGGCTTGGTCTCCAGAGCGAGAGCTGCCTTTGGCTCAGTGGTACTCAGGAATGTTTGTCTATAAGGGCAGCCCATGGACCACAGGTTAGCTTGGGATTCTGTCCCATCAGTGATGAATGGAAAAAAAGATTAACATCAGGTAAAGAAGTTATGTCTTGCCATAACATTCCATCTGTGTTGTTCATTTTCTTTCATTCATCACTTCCCACTCTTCTTCCCCCTTCAAAGGCTCCTGGGGAATGCTTTGAGTCTAAGTGGTACCCTAGGGTAGTTGTGCAGAAGTGACCTCAGCTTTACTTCCCTTTCTCTAGCAAACTCAATCTGAGGTAACAGGGAGAAGGGAATTCTGGGTAGAGGCTTAGCTCAAGAGTTTTTTTTTTGTCTTGCGCGAGCTTGGTAATAGGCCGACTCGGTTCCGAGGGCTTGGAACCAAACCCATCAGTGATGAATGAAAGAAGTTGAACAACACAGATGGAACGTTATGGTAAGACATAACTTTTTTGTTTAGCTGTACACTTTTTGCTGCATAGTCTGAATGACAAAGTTTACTTTGACTTTGATTTCAGCTCTCCCAGTATGAAAAACTCAGAAAAGAGTTCCAGTGAACTTGTCTTTTTGGGTAAATTTCAGTAACTAGCTAGTAAGTGCACTGCCTGGATGCCAGCAAAAAAAATAATTCAGAGAACCTGAAAGGTTAAAAAAGGTGAGGAGAAAACACTGACCGGGAAGAATCCTGCAGCTGTTCATAGGTTTGTACTAGGCTAATGACCCTGGGACTTTTACAAGCCTAGCCCATAGAAGTGCCCTGGCATCATGCTGCCCAATGTTAGTTCCCAGTGCCTGTATCAAGTAGAGTCACTGGAGTGATCCCCAGGGTGAACTTTCCATTTCCCATCCACGTGTCATGATCCCTCTTGAAGAGGGCCAGTGAGGTGCTCTGCTTGACATGTATGGGAAGTCTATTCCAGATCATGGGCAGTCTCTGGGTTATCTTGGCCCTCCAGCATGTTCCGATTGTGGTAATGAGGTTGAGGTCTCCTGAGTGTGGTGCAGAGGGATTGGGATTTCTTTAGCTCTTGCATTTCTAACAGCTGGGTCAGACATGGCTTTGTAAGTCAAGCAGAGATCGCCTTTTAGTAGACTATATGAGACAGAATAGCTGGAGTTTTTTTTGTCTGTCCATGTCGGACATGAGATTAAGGCCTAGGATCCTCTTCATGAGGTACTTTTGTGGCCTTTCCAGCTGTTTGGAAGTGTACATAGTGCACTATGAGATACCTACCTAACCACGAGCCAACTAAGAGACTTTGAGGTTTGTAATAGGCCGAGTCGAAGCCAAGGATTGGCTCCGATCCCGTATGTAAGAATGAAGGGCGAGATGGACTACAAACATGGAATGTTATGGTGAGTACATAACTTCTTTTTCAAGCTTCAGCTTTGGTGCAGGACATGGGCTTCCAGTAACCTAGAGGAAAAAATAAGTCATATATACTCAGCGCTGATTAAAATAAACGAAACATTGAAGGTGTATATTACCTTCATTGGTTGTTGTATCCCACCAGGAAACCATATCAACACAGTAGAAAACATACTACACTGGGCCTTTAATTCCGTCCCACAGGAAACGGTCTCGATGGGTGATTTCAATACTGACTGGCTAGACTGCTCTCTTAATCTAACATCACACATTAAACTACATGGGTTTAACCAACTGATCTCATCCCCCACAAGAGCTGACAAATCTTCTAAATGTCAGTCTATCCTCGACTGGATTTTGTCTATCAATCCCTCCCTATCATCACAGACAGGCTGTCTTCCTGATGGTCTGAGTGACCACCTTCCAACCTTCCTTGTACGTACCTGTACCCACCACAGCAACCAAACCACATACTGTACAATCGGAAGCTAAAAAGAGTTTAATCCACATAGATTCATCACTGTCCTAAAAACTTGTAACTGGGACTCTCTCAAACAGGTACCCCTAGATGATGCTGTTAACTCCTTTAATACTATTTTTTAGACAATTTAAATTGCCATGCCCCCCCCCCCCAAAACCATCATAATGAAAACAAACTATGCACCCTGGTTAAGGTGTGCAAATCCCTGCTCAGGGCTAGAGACAAGGCCTGGGAAAATTACCACAAATGCAACACCCAAAACCACCCTTTTTTTTCATTGTATATTATGTAAATTGTCAATATGTCTCTGTAACTATCTGTCATTGTTAACCCTGTCGGAGCTTTTCTCCCCGGGACTCCGCTGAAAATAGACATATATCCAGTCGGACTATCCCGGTCAACAAATGTAAAATAAATAAAAATACAAAAATAACATTCCTTGAACTTTGTAATAAAGCTAGGAAACTTGTAAAACAAGACAAAATCAATTACTACCAAAATATATAGAAAAAAACACCACAATAGCCCTTAAAAGTGTTGGGCTGCAGTTAATAATATACTACTACCAGAAAAAATATCTACCCCACTCTAACCTCAAACAGCAGCTCTGATAGTATAGCTACCCAGTGTAATAAATGCTTTACAAAAACTATCCTAGCTCTTGCTAATTCTCAAAACATTTCCAACAACCTTCCCCTGTAGCACCACAGTTCAGCAGCTCCTCCCAAAATAGCCCCAAACAGTTTACATTAAAAGTGTCTAGATTTCATGAAAAAAAAAAAAAAACTACTGCATAAACTCAAACCTACCACCCTAACCATAGATAATCTGCCAACCAAATGTTGCAAACCGCATCTGAGGGGATAGCATACCCAGTAGCAATCCTCATTAACAGATCTATATCTGAGAGCATAGTACCTGCTGTCTGGAAGATCTCCCACATTATACCTTTACATAAAGGAGGTAATTCCACAGAACTTAGTAACTATCATCCAATTGCCATCTTATCACCCTTATCTAAAATCCTAGAGACATTCATACATACCCAACTCATGGACTACCTTCATACCCACAAACTACTATCAAACACACAGCATGGTTTTCACCCTTGTCACAGTACCACTACAGCCCTCTTATCCTTTATTAATATAGTCAACCACTATAGAAATCAAGGACAATTTGTATCTGCCATATTTTTAGATTTGTCCAAAGCCTTTGACATGGTGAATCACAACAAACTGATCAAGATCCTCTCCTCTCTAAACCTTAGTAACTCCTCTATCACCTGGTTCCAAAACTACCTATCAGGATGTCAGCAGGCTGTACTGTGGCAACACCACCTTTCCACTCCTGCCAGTTGCCGTAGGGGGTCACTCAAGGCTCCATCCTCGGACCCCTGCTTTTCTCCCTCTTTACCAATCAACTCCACACCTCCACTCTTCATGCCTCTGTGATACAATATGCAGATGACCCTACTCTAATATGCACAGCCTCCTCCCTACAAAACCTCCACACCATAACCCAAGATTCGTTTCTGTCAGTAGAAACATGGCTCACCATCCTAAACCCCTATAAAACAAAACTGCTTTTCTTTTATTCCTATAGAACTCCCTCTACTCAGTTAACTTTCAACTTAAAAAACTGTTATCACCCCAGTAACACATACTAAGCTGCAAGGGGTCAAAATTGACAATCTGAAATTTGACTTTCATATTGTCCAAACTATTAATAAGGTTCACAAAAATTAGGTCTTCTTTACAGAAACTATTTTTAACTAGAGCCGCAAACGTTATCACCCGTACACACCTCTCATATGCCTCCCCTGGCCTGACCAACCTCCATAAAACTGATTTTACCAAGCTAGAATTGTGTTACAACAAAATTGCCAAGTTTGCTACTGATGCCACACACAGGGTCACATCACTGCACTTCTCTTAAACTACTAAACATGACTAAAACTCACTCACCTTTTACACTATAAACAACTAACATTTGTCCACAAAATCCTACATCAACCAGATAAAATCCCTGCTCTCAAAAATCTTATACAACCACACACCACTTCTAGAGCCCTCCATCCCAGTGTGAAACTCCTTTTAGCAACTACCAAAGCTAACGACTCAACTGGGGAATATCTCCTCATACGTCATTTTTAAAATTTGGAATAAACAGCCTACTTCCATTTCCTCTAATTGCTCCACAGTATACTTCAAAATGTTCCTTACTTAGTAAACACCTGGCTTTACTCTTGCAACCCTCCTGGATAATTTGGTTCTGTATACTTAACCACACCTCCTTGGTTAGTGCTTGTGTACTTCACTTGTTTATCTCATTTCTGTTGTAACTTGCCTTTCTCTGTAAATACTCTCATATCCCATGTGATGTAACCTCTGAAGTACTGTAATTCCCTCTTTGTACTATTACTGAATTTGTATGCTACTACAATTTCCTTTTATTATTGTTCATTTTATTTTTTACAATGTATGTCTTTGTTATTGTTGGAGCTTTTCTCCCTGGACCTCTGTTGAAAAAGGACTTGTATCCAGTCAGACTTTCCTAGTAAACAAAATGTAAAATAACTCAAATAAAAGGCTGGAAAAAATGGAAAAAGCTTTAAACAGATATTCAGATGAGGTGATAAAACTCCAAAAATCTGAGGTCAAAATAAAGAAAAGGCTGAATATGAGACTGTTCAAGAAAAGATGTTTCAATAAATAAAAGAATTAGAGGAAAGAACACACAGGGAAAACCTGAGATTTATTTATTTAAGTTTGATGACTGGGGAAGTCCTCTGGGCCAAGAAGAGTCCATTTTCAGTGGAGGCCAGGAGAGAAAAGCTCCACAATAATTGCAGGTTACATTTCACATGTTACAAAAGGACATAGTTCATACAGCTAATTAAACATTTACAAATAAGCTCCATGATATTTGCAATTGGCTTGTCACGATGTTACAAAAAAAATGCAAAGACGTAATTCAATAGAGAAATTTCAACATTTACATAAAGTGAATGTTTTTGTTATAAACTCAATTGTAGGTTTAACATTTCAAAATATATAGCTACTAGCCATTAGTAGGTTAGGAAAATATTCATGGAGAGGGTTATAATATATTTGAGATTGGAGAGTATAGTACAATAGATATTAGAACGAAAATTAGCTTTTGGTAGGGGAGGGATTGTTTTGGGAAGGGTGAAGTAATAGTAGAGATAGTTGGATTGAATCAGTGCAAGGTGGAGGGAGGGAGGGATTTAAGTTGGATCGTGGCAAGGGCATTTCCATTTGGAAGAAAGATGAGAGAGTAGCTGAGATTTGAAATATTTATGGTTGGGTAGGTTGCATAGGTGTGTGGGGAGAAAGTGCCATTGTTTAGCTAAGGAGTGGAACAGTAGTAGATGGCCAGGAGGTCGTGCAGATTTGTGGACCTGAAGGAGACTTTGGTTACTGGATCTGAGTGAGCGGTTAGGAATGCAATGTTTTAAGAAAGTAGCGAGAGCTAGGTAGTTGGCAGGTTTAAAGATGAGCTTGTGGTCAACAGTGAGTTGTAGGTAACTGAGGTAGTTTGGTAGTTCAAGCCAGTTGAGGGTGAGGAGGGAGTAGCAGTGATGGGATGGGTTTTTTGAATTGGTTGCAAATTTGGAGATATTGTGGTAGCAGGATTCAAGTTTGGACTGAAGGCCAAGATGGAGATTGGTGAAAAGCGGGGCACCAAACATAAGGGAGGGGAGTAGGAAGGTGAATGCAAGAGTTTGACTGGTAGAGGGTCTTAGGAAGTGGTTATGCCTGTAGAGGAGACCTAACTTTTGGTGGGTTTTCTTGATTGCGGAGCGAATGTGGGTGTCAAAATTTAGTTCAACAATGATGCCAAGAAGTTTGGTGTTGGGAACGATTTCAAGGAAGGTGGTGTTTTGGCTCTGTATAGCGAATGTGGATTTGTCAGTGGAGTTTTTGGTATGGGAAAAAACATTAGTTTGGTTTTATTTGCATTTAGTGCCAGATGGTTAGACTGCATCCAGGGTTTTGTTTTGGAGAAGGCTAGTTGGGTTTTTGCTAGGAGCTTGAAGGAAGGGAAGGCTGAGCAGATGATTGCTGAGTCATCTGCATGTTGGATGATAGATGAGTCTGGGATGGATTGGTGAAAGTTGTTAATGAATAGGTTGAAGAGAAGTGGGCCAAGAACAGAACCTTGTGGGACACCTGTGGGTGTGGGAAGGAAGAGGGAGGTTGAAGTTTTCCTTTGGACAGCTTGTTGGCAGTTGAGCAAGTAGATGGAAAACCAGGCGATGGTGGTGGGAGAGAGGTATAGGGTGGAGAGTTGGGATACAAGTAGGATGTGTGAGATGGTGTCAGAGACCTTTGACACATCTAGGAATAGAGTGGATATGAACTTTCCTGAGTTGTGTTCAAGGTTTATGATTTCAAGAAAGGAAAGAGGGGCAGTCATGGTGCTGTGCCCAAGGCAGAAGCCGTGTTGGGCAGAGGAGAGGAAATTGTTTAGTGTTAGGTGTGCCATGAGTTGGCTTGTATTGTTTTCTCTAGTATTTTAGAAAGAGGGGAAAGGATGGTAATAGGCCTGAAGTTGGTGGTATCAGTGTTTTTGCCACCTTTGTGAAGGGGGATGATGTAAGCATGGTGCTAGATAGAAGGGTCATATGATTTTTGTATGGATCTATTTATAAGAATAGAGATGGGATAGGCAATGCTGTCTGCAGATTGTTTGAGGAAGGTGGGTGGAAGGTTGGGTGCATTGCGACAGGGTTTGAGTTTGAGGAGAAGTCTTTTTATAGTGCTTGTGGGGATGGGCTTGAGGCAGAAGGATGGGGAGGGAGGTTGATGATTGACGTGGTGGTTGGGGCAGGAGGGGGTGGTGGTGGTGTTGGAGGAGGAGTGGTGTGGGAGGGAGGCTGATAGTTTAATTATGCAGTCTATGAAGAATGAATAGAACTGGCTGGCTGTTTCAAAGTTGGGGTCTGGGCAGGTTTTTTTTGTTGTTGTTGCCCGGATGCAGCATGGATGAGATGGGCGTCCTAGAATTTTTAGGGATTTGTTAAGTGCAAGGACTGGAGTTTGGAGTAGTGGGCTTTGCGGTCTTTAATTATTCATTTTTTTGCTGTGTTTTGTAGTTGCTTATACTCTAGCAGGGTGTCAGGGTTTTTACGTTTTTGATATTGATATTTTTTCCAATTTTTGTCCATTTGGTGCAAGGCTAGTTTAGTATCTTTTGATAACAATGGGCAGGGATTGGTTTTGATGCATTTGGTTCAGGGGGGCTTGCTGATTGAGAAGGGTTAGGAATGAGTGGTTAAAGTAAGAAATGGCATCATCTAGAGGAAGGGTTTTTAGAGGGGACCAGTCAGTATGCTTTAAGCATTTGGAGAAAGTAAGATGGTTGAAAGAGGGGAGGTTGTGGGCTTGGATGTAGTGGTGGTGTTTATGCAGTGGAGATAGGAGACCATCGGCAAAGGCTGGCAGGTGATTGAGAGTATCAGGTAATGTTCCGGCTTTGGTGATAAGGTTTGCGTGAGTTGTTAGGATCCAGTCAATGATGGTACCAGAGGTACCATCTTTATTTGATCAGGTTGGAGATTGTATTAGTTGGGAGAAGTTGTACAGTTGATTGTGTGGGACGGGGCTTCAGATTTAATAGTATTCCAGTTGATGTTGGTATCACTGAGTATATAGGTTTCATTTTTTATATCGGAGGAGAACCAGGACAGGATGTTTTCAAGAGTTTTGATATCACCAGGGGGAATATAGAGGGCAGTGATACATATGGACTTGTGGTTGTTTACATTTAGTAAACCTGTTATAATTGCAGCGTTGGCAAAGGTTGGTATTTTATTGGAATAGGGTGTTATGGTATTTATTGGAATAGGGTGTTATGGTATGGGAGATGAGGTTGATTATTGCTACTCACCTCTTTTTGTAGGCTCTGTCATTGCGAATGATTTGGAAACCTGGTGGTAGGATTTCGCTATCTTTTATATAGGTTTTCAGCCAGGTTTCAGAAACAGTGGTAATGTCAGGGTGGTTATGGGAGAGCCAGGCATGGAGGTTAGGGATTTTGTTTTTTAGGCTTTGTGCATTGTGTTGTAAGGCGAATGGACTTTGACTTTGTGGGTTGAGTGGAGGGTTTGATGAGATTGATGTTAGAGATGGGTCCAAGGTTTTAAATAAATCTTTGTTTACTTTAAACTGTGTCAACGAGCATCAGTGGCCAAGGCGGAGTCTTCAGCTTTTCATGTGCTTCCCAGTTTGATTTGTGTTAGCAGTTTCAAGTTTTGTTGGGGTGGATGTCACCGGCTAGTGAGAGAGAGATGTGGAGTAGAAGAGTGAGGCAGTATTTTGGGCAAAGGTAGGTTGGGTTGTGTGAGAGTAGTGATTTTTCTGGTACCACATTTAAGAGGGGAGTACAGGGGGGTTGGGTTGGGAGCAGTTTTGGTTTGAAAAAATAGTCTGGGTTAGAGGTATAGCTGATGTGAGATGGATGAGTAGGATGGGAAGTGAGGTTGATGGTAAGATGTAGTGGAGTGTGTGTGAGATTTATGACAAGGATTGGGAAAAAGTGTGAGATAGGTAAGAGAAAGAGAGATTAATAGGGAAAATGGGGTTATAGGGAGAGGCGTTATGTAGAGCATTGTAGGAGGGGTACATGTTTGGGAGGATGTAGATCTTAAGGTGGGTGGAGTTTGTCTTAGGTGTATTGTGATTGGAGAGGTGTTGGGTGGGGAGGAGTCAGAGGATTTATAAAAGTACAGGTAGTGGGGGCAGGTGGAATTTGGGGGCAGCGTAGGGAAGCGGAATGAGCCCGAAGGGCGAACAGAATGGGTTACACCTTCCGGGAGGAACAGCAGTCACCAAACAGAAAACAATCCGTGAGAAGGTTAGCAACTACAGAAATAGGGCAGCCTATTGTTTTGGTTTGAATGTTACCCTTCTGTTTGTTTTTATTATTTATGCACCAGTGGGGAGATGCAGTTTACCAAGAAGTAGGAAAGTAATGTAGTTATGCCAGGGGTTTTAGAAAGGGACATGCAGTAAATTATGACTCTCAATAGAGTACTAATTAAAAAAGAATGGAATATGGTATAAGCGAGTACACTACTGGAAATTCCTATGAAGCAAGGGTCGAAAAGCTAAGTCAAAGGATGGTGCCTTTCTACATCAGGTTTTTTGATTCAATATGTAAGTACAATCATAAGTACAAATGCTACTTACAGTTGTGCACACTACTGAGGGATCCCCTGTGGGACAGACAGAAACAGAGTGTAGTCAGGCAGTGGTTTTTAATATTTAAAGATGGCTTTGCAGCTCAAGGGAGGAATAAGGAAACTCTCAAGAGGAAGAGGGTGGAAATAAACAGGATTGACAGGGCTGGAAAGCTTACAATAAGGTTGTTAGGAGACTGAGAGAAAAGGCGAGGGCTAAGAGCCAGGGCTCGGAGAAAGCTGTGAGAAAACAGGTTTGACAGGGCTAGGAAACTTACACTCGAATATTGTTAGGAGAACAAGAAAAGGGGGGAGACTACTAACCAGGACTTGGAGGAAGCTGTGATAACAGATAAACAATTAATCAGCTAGCCCAGGTCAGTACCTAAAGGTGTCTGCTTATCTGTGTGAATTCAAAAGCATTTTTAGTAGTACATCAAGGAAGTAGAATATAAAATAAATGTAACACTTTGGGAAACTGTATATATTTGTTACAGTAAATGGGAGAATAAAATATAAGAATATTAAAGAAATGTGATATACAAGATAAATAAAATATAAGAATATAAAATAAATGCAAAGCTTTGGAAAATTGTATATATTTGTTAGAGTAAATGGGAGGAAAAGGATGGGTGGTCCAGTAGTGCGCACATCAGAAGAATCAGTAGGAGTATCACAGAGAGAAGATTATAATAGACCTACACTGCTCAGTCTGTTGATAAAAGTAGAAATTGCAGTGGCTTTTACTGGTTTGTACTGTGAGCCAGAGTCCAGGATCTGGAGATTTTTCTGTTGTACCAGAGAAGCTGGAAGAAACAGACTGTATTCATTTTATGAAAGCACAAATAAGCAACTGGACTGGTATTCCACAGCAGGAGTTGCTAATTTAAAGGGAACATCATGTGTATACACCAAACCTGGTCATGAGAAATAGACCTTTAATAGTAAATATGCAATCCTACCAGCAGAAGGAGTTGATTCTGACAAAACTGTTCCAGAAGGACAAGATACTAAAAGTGGGAGACAGTATTTGTGGAAAATGATTGCTCACTGTACAACAGGCAGCAGAGGAATAAAGTAGATGCAAATGTGTATCTGGTTCTCGTGTCTCTATAGAGACAATCTGATAAGGGGCAACAATAGAACACTTCCTTCAATGGCTAGAAGAAAATGTTTTCTGAAACCCTTCAAGTGTTTTCCAATCTGGGAGAGAAATAAGGATAAGACAACAACAGACACCACTTAGTAGAAGCACAGGCTGTACCATGCTTCTTCGCATGGATTACCTTTAATCAGATGATGTCAATCTTCATCTATTCTTGACTGATGGGTCCTCAGTTCTGTCCTTCGGAACCAATTTGGCCATTGTATAGCTAGCGTCAGCCAAAAAAATCTCTCGAGCTGCAAGTCTACCCATAATTCCCCTCTCCAGATGACCCTTGATCTCATTTGCCGCTTTTGTGAATCTGACTTGTCAGCCAGTCATATGTCATACCAAAGTAGTTTCTAATTTATAGATATTTCTTACTAAATTACAGTTAATTTTTCTACATGTTGCTTCATAATTCCTATTGTCAAGTGTTTGGTCTACCCTGAGTGTGTGTGTTTCTTTTTTACTTGATAATTTCTTTCCCCCTACCATCACTGGTAGTTCTCTTCTTTTCTTACCCTAGTGGTTACTTTTCTACCATTATTGTTGGAATATTTCCCTCTCTGTTTCTTTGGTACGTATGTGTTTTATAGTTTTATAGTTATGGTAGAAAAGCCAAAATCTTCAACCACAGATTGTGGTAGAAAAATGCCAAACTTAGTCATGATAAATGCGTTTATTGCTTGGGTGTGCCTCACTTGAGTATGGATTGTACCATTTGCCAGGGTTGTAGTAATAGAACCCTGGCTGAGAGAAAGAATAAGTTAATCCTCAAAGGGCTCCTTAAGACCCCTTTCGAGGAAGCCTTGTCCAAGGCCGTCCAGTCTCCTTTAGCCTATGGATCCAAGTCCTCTCGATCGGTGCCCTCATCCCCTTCAGTACTGACTGTTAAGAAACACAAATATGCCTCTGAAGGTTTCTCCTCAGAACTGAAATCCAAGATTCCAAAACTGTCAGAACAGTCAAAGTCTCCGGTGCCGAAGAGTTCTTTAGTTCCTTCTACTCCGGTTACATCTACTGTTCAGAGCCTTAGTTCTATGGCTCTGACTTTGGTGCTGGCTGTTTCAACCATGGTACTGAAGCAAAAAAGTCTCAAACAGTGTAACAGACTAGTAAAACACAAAATACTGGAACAGATGGAAGAAGGCACACACTAGACCACAGTAGTAAAATGAAGCGTTTTTCGTTTATGTTAGATCATAAACTTCTTCAGACAATGCTTTACGATTCAAGTCACATTTAAATACATAATAAGACAAATAAATAAACCAATCAGCAAGTAGAATACAATAATTAAAGTAGAAACAAGTAACAAACACACCACCCCCTTATTAATACAAGTGAAATCCATTTAAACACACAGAAATGCTAATAATTTCCGTCATCACATCAACAAGTCTAATCCTAGTACAGTAAAAACAGCTTAACTAATATTGTAAAATCAATTTACTTTAACTTCAAAAAAGTGGTAAAAAAAGAAATTTAGTATAATTCCAAATCTAACTTCGTCTTGTTAGTTTTCATAATAAACTAGCGGTTTAAACTTTTAAGTTTCAGTATGCTACTTATAACACAGCCGTCATTTAGGCCAGGCTGATGGTAAGCATTAAACCTAATCTGCCAAGAAAGTTCTAACTCTTCAAGTTTTAAAGAATCTGGACCTCCTCTTGGGTTAGTGAGCACTTGGTCAATGACAATAAACTTAAATGCATGTCTAGGAAATAAATTAATATGTTTCGCTAGGGCATTTTCAAGTTTGTGTTTCCTAATAGCGTATAGGTGTTCATATATCGCTCTCAGAGTTTCTTTCAGTTTTGCCCACATAGAACGCTGGGCAAAACTGACACAAAGCCAAGTAAACAACCATCTTAGAGTTACAGTTGTTCCTAAACTTTAGGTTGTAAACAAAGTTGTTTACTGAAATTCTGTTGGATTCTAAGATAAAACCACAATAGTTACAAGCTTGGCATTTGTACATGCCTGGAGTTCTAACAGGATTAGATCTACATCCTTCACAGTAGCTCTTGAGGTTTCTACCTTTTCTATATATCACAACAGGATGATCCCCCACCTTGGAGAAAACATTAATATCACCTTTAAAAATGTCCCAGTTTTTTCTAAGGATTTTGAAACAGTCGTTACTGTTCATGCAGTAAGTAGTAATGAAAGAGGTGTTAAATCTTTCTGATCGTAAATGTTGGACTGGGTCCTGTTCAACAACAGGACTGGAGGACATAATAGTGTTAGGTGACCTATTTGACCTGTTGCTCAATAAAGGAACATAAACTAAGGTATGACGTTTGTGTGTTACCTCGTGAATTAATTCACTGATAAGATGTAAGGGATACCCTCTAGACTGGAACATTTCTTTAATAAATAAACATTCCTGGTCAAAAACGTCATCCAGTGAGGAAATACGTGCTGCTCGGACTAACTGTCCTTTAATGATGGCACGTTTCTGATGATGAGGGTGACAACTCGTGTAATGTAACATAGAGTTACAGTAAGTTTTCTTTCTGTGAATTGATGAGACAAATCTACTTGACAAGGTATCTTTAGTCAAAGTAATGTCTAAGTAGTCAATAACTGATACATTAAAGTTAAATGTAAATTCAAGAAACGGTGTAGTCGAATTAAAGTATTCAACCAATAATTCACCCTCTGAAACGTTGCCGTCAAAAAGAATAAAAATGTCATCCAAAAAGCGGGTGTAAAATATGATGTTGTCTTTAAATTGATTGTTATTGAGAACGAAGTGGTGTTCCCAATAGGCCATCACCATGTTGGCCACACTGGCCCCACATGGTGAGCCCATGGCCACCCCCACTCTTTGAAGGTAAAAGTCACCTTCAAACACAAAAAAGTTGTTTTTAAGGAACAACTCCAATAAATCACCTACAAGTAGGATGACATCATTAGGACAGTCCAAAAGTCTCAACATTTCTCCTACCCAATCTATAGCTATAGTGTGGGGGATACAAGTATACAAATCCTTAACATCTATAGTTAAAAAATTGTAATTTGGTTTGTATTCTAGTACATTGATGTTACCGAGAAATGTCCATGAATCCTTACAAATTTGTTTTAAGTTAACAAGGTACTTTTGCAAAATAAGGTCAACTACCTTTGCACAAGGATAAGTGGGGGAACCCCTACTGTCCACCAAAGGACGCATAGGTGGATTTTCTGTGCATTTGTGGATTTTGGGGATCCCGAAAAGGCTGGAAAACCTTGGAAAAGTAGTGACCATAAAGTTGTACATGTCACGGGTGATTTTATCCTCAATATACAAGTCTTCAATCACATTCTTGATCCTATTATATGCTGTGTTAATCTCAGATCGAGAACTTGCCTCATAAGACTCTGTATTTAATAAGGTCTCCATCCTGTTAACATAATCTAGTTGTTCAAACACCACCACGCCTCCTCCTTTGTCAGGCTTACATATTCTTAAATTATTCAGTTTAATGAAATTCAAACTATCCCTTTCTTTTCGCATATCACTAGATTGATGTGTGTTTGGAACGTCAAAGGGGACAGAATTAACTAAGTTTCGAAAATCCAGTTCACAGAATTGTTCGAAAACTTTGATCAGAGGATTAAGCGGTGGGTTAAATGTACTAGGAATGTGAAATTGACTAGTTTCCCCTTGGGGGACATCACCAAACATAACCCTAAAATTAAGCTTCCTAGTGAATAACTTTAGGTCGATAATAGTTTTAACTATATCCAATTTCCTAGGTGGAACATAGGTGTTGCCTTTAGAAAGTAGTTCAACAACTTCAGATGGAATGTTCACATTAGTAAAGTTATAAACAATGAAGTCACCCTTGTCATTAACCAGTAACGCTGGTACTTTACTAGTTACATCCTCTTCCACCACAATAATAGTGGCGTCAGTAGTAACAGAACAATCAAGAGGAACGTCTGTCAAGCCTCTGTCTAAAACCATTACGTCACTTGGTTCCCCAGTGTCAAATAAGTCTGTGCCATTAAGCGAAATGTCACTATTTACCCTTAGTGGTGATACTACCACTCTACAGTTCAGTTGTTCTTCTGTTTCCTTTTTTGATTCAAGTGAACTGGTTGTTGCTGTTTCTGTCTTCCCCCTAAAAAATTAGGGTTATTAGATCTCAGGTTATAGTGGCCAGATGTACTGCTCGTTTGATTAGACACAGCATTACTATAACTTGATTCACTTGTCCCATTCTGAGATGGCACATCGCTAAGAACCTGGTCTCTTACACTGTTATTGTACCCTGGAACTTGGTCGTTGTTGTTCTCAAATCTAGCACGACCAACACTATTGACCTTGAAACTAGTTTGGGAAGTAGAAGGTTTTGGGTAGGCTACCCCTTCCTGGTAAGCCTTTAAATCCCTGTCGAGTTTTTTCACCTTGTTTTGTTTCAATTTGTTTAAATACATGTCGATACTGGTGAAAATACGATTGTACTCGTACTTATAACGAGCAAACTCTGTATTAAGTTTTATTTTCTTGTCAAGTTCCCCAACTGTCTCAGTCAAAGCCTCTACTGCAAACACATAGTGTTTACACATAAGTTCCAAAAGTTCGAACCCTTGACGGTCGAACAATGCTACAATTTCCAAGTGAAAAAGAGAATTAGGTTCAAGTCCGGTGGGATACTGCCAGCGCCGAAGCCCTTTAGGCACAATTTTGTTCTTCAAGCACTCTTTAAAATAGGAAACCTCAAGCTGGGTTTTCCTCAGTTTAACTAACAGTTGGTCAAACTCTTTAAGGTCAGTTGTAATATTAACAACTTCGGCTGCAACACCTCTTTCGTTATTGATTAGCCTGGTGTTGGCGCGGTTACATCTACTGTTCAGAGCCTTAGTTCTATGGCTCTGACTTTGGTGCTGGCTGTTTCAACCATGGTACTGAAGCAAACCATAATTTTGGATCCCAGGTCTACTTACTCACCTTCAGTGGATTTCTTCCTTGGACAATTGCCCAGTCAATTCCTAGAGAAACTGGAGTCTCCTTCAGCCCTTTCAACACGCTCCACCAGAAGTCTTTTGGAACTGGATGTTAGGTTGTTGGCCCAGATCTTGGCAGCCTCGGGTCTTTTCTCTGCTGTTCAGTCCACTCTGCCTACTGGAGCAGCTGTTTTTTCCCCTGAGTACACCCAATTACTCTTCTCCTCTAACCTCAGTGCAGTTTTTAGAGCCTTTGGCTGTGTCCAGCCAGGTTCCTATGACATTGATACCAACTGCACCTTTGCCCTTGGTGCTGTGTCTGGCTCTGCTTGGTGCCATCAGCAACATTGGTCCCCAGGACCGCATCTTTGCCATCGAGCACAGAGGGTTCATGTCAGTCCTGAGCATTTCTATGGAGCCATCATTATCCTTTATGGGTATGGCAGTGGTGGACCCTTCCTTTGTTCTGGTCTGCCAGGTGGGACTCTCGAGGTGGGGTTGTGACCCTGGTTCTGAGTTTCTCAGTCACTGTTTTGGGCTCCCTTCCCTCCTCAGGGGGTCCTGCCTTTCAGACTATGGAAAGGGCTTTAGCCATTGCTTCTTCTCATGTGGATCCTGGATTATTGGAGTCCCCCCTTGAGCCCCCAGGCTCTTCGGTTCAGGCACCAACCTTTACCCTCTGACAGCACGCATCATGGTTGCAAGACTTACCTTCTAAAGGTACCCTCTCTTCCGAGTCCTCCTCATGTGTTCCCACTGAGGAGCCCTCTTGGAAGAGATCATGCAAGAGGAAGCACATCAATTCTCCAGAAGAATCCGTCACAGAGGACACAGATTTCGATGAAGGGGAGGGTTCCCCATGATCACTCCCAGAAGATATCTCCTTCAAATTCATTCTGGAGATCCTGAATCTAAGAGGGGTTGTTGGAAGCCCAAAGACACATCCTCGGAGGAATCTGAGGGTTACCCATGATCACCCCCAGAAGATGTCTCCTTCAAATTCATTCTGGATATCCTGAAGCTAAGAGGAGTTGTTGGAAGCCCAAAGACCCATCCTCAGAGGAATATGTGTACTTGCAGGCCTTTGGTGCATGCCCATCCACCTCCTGGGTGACCCTGCCTGCTGAAGATTTAATTAAGCTAATTGCTCAGCAGGCTTGCAAGGCTGCTGATGCTGTGGAACCAGTCCCCCCAGAGACCTGATAAGATGCTCACTGCTCCAGAGGACCAACCCCACTGGACTAACGGCTTGGTAGTAGATGTCATGGTGGTAGCGGCAGCCCCTAAAAAAGAACTTGCCAAGAAAATTTCTTCTGTCCACCCCCCCCCCCAAACCAAGAGTCCAGGGAGATGGGCATGTTTGGGAAGTGGGTCTATGGATCATCAACCTTCTGCATCAGGTCCTTGAACTTCTTGGCACATTTTACTAGACTCCAAAGGGATCTGATCAAGGAGCTGTCAGATACCCTGGTGAGAGCTGTGGCAGAGGGGGTCCAGGAAAAGGTCCCCTCCCAACTAACTACTCTGGAGTCAATATCGAACTTATCCATGAATGTCATTGCACATGCAGCCAAAGGGGAGACTAGGTCAGCAGCTTCAGGTATTGCAATATAGAAAGACATGCTTTGATGTGCCTGTGTGAGTTTGTGGAACCATTCAAATCTTTCTTTGCCAGTACCCCCTTTGATGGGTCCTCATTGTTTGGTCCCAAAGTTAAGGAAACTCTGTTTAGGTGTGAGAAGGATGGAAACACTTTGTCTGCTGTGGGTGTACATTTTTTCATTCCTCAACGATCCTATTCCAGGAATCAAAGGAGTGGTAGAATGTGATTCAAGAAATCCCAGAAGTCTTTCCAGAACACACGTGGCTCAGACTCCCCTTGGGGCAGAGGGGGGAGTTACAGTGGAAGACACCATCCCAGAAGCAGGAGTGGTCCGCGGAATCAGGGTTCCAGAGACTTGTTCTCCAGTCAGCGTTATCAGCACTCCTGAAGGGTGGCCCAATTGCTTACCTCTGGAGGCAGTCTGGGGAAGATTTTCCTTGCACCCAAATGCCTGGTGATGCATAACCACCAATGCTTGAGTGCTAAGGATAATTACCAGAGGTTATCCAATTCCATTCACCCTTTATCTGAGAACCCCTGCAGGACACCCTGACATTCCATCCAGTCAGAGAGTTCAAGCAGCAATAGAAGTACAAAAGCTGCTAGAAAGAGAGTCATCCAGTAAGTGCCACCAGACCAGTTAGGGTCTGGTATTTACTCAAAATTCTTTTTAGTCCCAAAGAAAACAGGGGACTGGTGGCCAATTTTGGATCTCAGTACTCTAAACAATTTTATCCAACAAGCAAAATTCCGGATGGTCATGGTTCAGTCTATTCTCCCTTTAGAGAAGGATGAGTGGATGTGCTCTATTGACTTTCAAGATGCTTATTACCACATAAAAGTGGACAAATGCTTGGGAAAGTTTCTCCGCTTCTGAATGGGAGCCTGTCATTTTCAGTTCAGGGTTGCTGCCTTTGGTCTCATCACAGCCCCCAGGGTGTTCACCAAATGCATTGCAACGGTCACAGCTCACTCGAGACAGATTCTGAGCGTTTCCTTACCTAGATAACTGGCTTCTGTCCTCTCCCTCCAGGCATCTACTGCAACAGACTGTGGACTTCATTCTTCCCCTGTCCCACCAATTGGGCATAATAGTAAATGCTATGAAATCCCAGTTAACTCCCACACAAGAAATGGTATTCATCGGAGCTCATCTCAACACTACTTGCATTGCGTTACTCCCCCTTCACAGGTTGCAGAAGATACAGATGCAAGTTCATCCTCTACTACGCTCAAAAAAGATACCTGCTCAACTGATTTTACAAGTCCTGGGCTCTATGGTAGATGCTATCACATTAGTCCCACTAGCAAGATTTCACATGTGACTTCTCCAGTGGCTATTAGCAAACCAGTGGTCAATTCTAACTCATCCCATGAACCACTTAATTTTCATTTCTAGCTGATGCAAGAACGATCTAATCTGGTGAATGCATTCAAAGGAGATTCTTTGAGGTCATCCCTTTGTCTTCCCTCTTTCCAAGGCCATAGTGACCACAGATGCTTCCCAGAAGGGGTGAGGGGCATTATCAAGAGATGCCAGTCCAAGGCACATGGTCCCCCTCCAAAGCCAACCTGCATATCAGTGTACTGGAGCTAAGGGCAGTGCTTATGGCGTTGCAAGTGTTTCATTCTGCCTTACCTTTAGAGATGATAGCTATTCAATGAAACGTGTCAGTGGTCTGGTACACCAGCAAATGAGAGAACCAAGTCCTACCCATTGTGTCAAGAAGCTATTTGCGTGTGACAATGGGCCATATCTTCCAACCACTTTCTGATGATAATGCACAACCTGGGGACTTCCAATGTAATTGCGAAGAAATTGAGCAGATGCATCCTCATGCCTCATGAGTAGTCTCTGAACCTAAGAGTAAAGGAGATTTTTCTTCTTTGGGGCCAGCCTTGCTGCGACCTGTTTGCCTCACCCCTGAACAAGTGCAGAAGCTACTTTGCCCTAATTCTCCCTCAGGAAAGTCCCCCCAGAGATGCTCTTCTTCATGATTGACCCCTAGGTCTACTCTGTGCCTTCTCCCCCCTTCCTTCTGATCGCATTATTTCTCAAGAAAGCATCTCGGTTCAGAAGCAAAGTGATCTTCATTGCTCCTTTTTGGCCTCAACAGATATGGTTTCCCTTCCTTTGGCCTCATCTACTTTGCCACCCATGGATTCTGGACCCAGTTCTGGATCTCCTGACCTATCCCAGGGACTAGTGCATCCCAATCTTTAGACTCAAGCCAACGGCTTGGTTCCTCCATTTCCCATAGTCGTTAGGTGTGATGGTATATCTTCTCCTGTGTGGCATATTTTGTTGACATCTCATAAACAATCCACCAGAACACTCTATGTAAGCAAATGGAAGAGATTTTCTATTTCCTTTTTCAGCACCAGTAGAGCAAATCTTGGAATTTCTAGCTGCCACCGTTAATAAAGGAGCCTCTGCTTCTACAGTCAAAGTTATTTTAGCAGCAATTTGAAATTTTCATATTGGATTTGGAGACCAACCTTTGATTTCTCACAGACTTTGCAAGATTTTCCTAAAGGGTACAATACATTTAAAGCCTCCCTTTAAAGATCCTCTCCCACCTTGGGATCTGATTCTAGTACTGCAATCACAACACCACCATTTGAACCAGCAGCTACCTGTGATTTAAAGTTACTTTCTTGGAAGATGCTGCTTCTTGTAGCAGTCACTTCCATGAGATGAGTCTCCAAATTACAAGCCCTGTGTACTAAAGCTCCTTACTTAATTTTCATAAGGACAGTATGTCACTCAGGACAAATCCAGCCATTCCTCCCAAGGTGATCTCAGATTATCAATCAGTCTGTAGACTTACCTGTATTTTCCCAAGTTTTTCTAACAAAGGAGAGTACTGCCTTCACCTTCTGGATGTACACAAGCAGTTGTGGTTCTACCTAGATAAAACTAAACAGTTTAGATGATCTGATCAATTGTTCATATCCTTCGCCAGTGCAACTTTAGGCAGATCAGTTCCCAAGGTAACTCTTTCCAGGTGGTTGAGAGAATGTATATATTTCATCTGCAAGAACTTGAATATGAAACTCCCAAAACCAGTCAAGGCACATTCTACAGCAGCGACTTCTGCCATCTTCCACTCCAAAGCTTTCATGTCAGAAATTTGTGCGGCTACAACTTGGGCTAAGCCTCATACCTTTATTATGTATTACAAATTGAATATGGTCTCCAGGGGAAGAGCATCTGTTGGTTCTGTGGTGCTCAGGAATGTCCTTCCATAAGGCCCCCCAGGATACAAGGTAGCTGGGGACTCTGTCCCATCAGTCAAGAATAGATGAAGATTTTCAAAGTCTGCTAAAGAAGTTATGTCTTAACATAATATTCCATCTGTGTTGTCAATCATCTATTCTTGCATCCCTCCTGCCAGCCCCCTCTTTCAGGTTTCTGGTGGAGCAATACCCTGTCCTGGGTTCTTATTGTTACCTGTACCTTGGACAAGCCTTCTGACCTTTTATTACACTATTCTTCTGTCTTTTGCAAACTCAGTCTGAGGTAATCTAGAGAGGGGAATTATGGGTAGACTTGCTGACGTGAGCTATACAATGGCCAGATCAGTTCTGTGGGTTGGAACAGAGGACCTATCAGTAAAGAATAAATGAAGATTGACAACAGATGGAACATTATGGTAAGACATAACTTCTTTTTATATGTTAATACAAGTCTTTGAGGGTGGCTGTCAGTCTGGGACAATTCTTCCTTTTAGGAAGGTTAAACTTCAATATTTGAAGATGTACATAGTTTTGTGTGTTAGTATTAAGTTAATAAGTTTTAGGAGTGTTCTGGGGATGTTTGTCTTTCAGGGTTTTCACTAAAACAAAGTTTTGTAAGATGTGACATAGGCTCAAATGGATATGACCAGAAAAAACTGTAGGAAAAAAAGATCAACCTGCCAAACAGTGTATGCATGTAATGCAAAAGCTGAAACTAGACATTATAAAAAACTGATGCAAATAACAGGTGGGAATAATAACTTATTAACATGACAATTTATGTATTATCTTTAAATATGAATGGTCTCACAGATGTATATAAAAAAGAAAAATTACTGAACTATATTAAAAAAATGCAAACAGCTATGCTACAGGTGGCACATCTGGAAAGAACTGAGCATATGAATTTGATAATGAAATAATTTCAGGATTGTTATTCAGTGGAATATCTGGGACAAAGGAAAATGGGACTGCTTATATTAATTGCAAGAGGAGCTCCAATAGTGATAAAAGAGGGGAAAAAAAGATAATGGCAGATTTGTTGTACTAAGAGGCTACTGGAAAGGGAGGAGGATTATATTGGCATGTATTTATATTTCAACTAGAACTGCTATATTGGAGTTTAAGAAAATTCTGGAAGAAATAGTCAGATTTCAGCAGGAAATATTACTTATAGGTGAGTACTGAAAGTTGATTAGAAGCAGTGAGGATCCATCTTGGGGGGGGGGGGGAGCTCAGAATGGAAAATGTAACAAAAGTGGGTAGAATTATGAAGAGATTTATGATAATATTTGACATGGAAGATGTCAATTCAGTAGTAGGAGTTCAAATTGAATTTACATATTTCCCCAAGTTATAAAAACCTAGGCTAGGACAGATCGAAATTATATTACACAAGAATGTGCATTTAGTTGAAAGGTTTGATACATATCCAATAACTATTTCAGATCAATCACCAATAACAACTAAAATAAAAAAATGTAAGGTAATGAAATAAAAATGAGAAACTGGCACTTTCCCAGCTGTCTGTTAAAAAGAGAGGAGTTTAAAGGACGGGTAGTGGAAATTATTCAGGAAGATAGAAATTTCTTTGGAAAATATATCTAGGGAGTGGGATAAAAATTAAAGTGGAGTTTAAAAGTAGGATGGCAATAAAAAAAAGATATGGTTAAGAAGCAACAAGACTTATTTAGAGGGTGTGACAAAGGTTAAATTATTGCAGAAAAGGAGGACTCTCACAGAGCAATAGGAGCAACTACGGAATGGTAGGCAAAAAAATAATGGATTATCTCAGTAATATGCGTGAGTTTTATTTATTTATTTATTTAGTTAATTAAAATTTGTTTACTGGGATAGTCCGACTTTGAATGAAGCCAATTTTCAGCAGAGGCCTGGGGAGAAATGCTCCAGACGCATGTCTTTGTAACTTGGGAGGAAACCAGAGTACCTGGAGGAAACCCACATGAATGCAGGGAGAGCATGCAGACTCTGCACAGAGGGCACCCCAGCCAAGAATTGAACCGGAGAACCACTTGCTGTGAGGTGACAATGCAACCATTGCAGAAAGACAGGTGTTTGAGCAACTGCTTTTTCATAACAACTCCAGAGCACTAAAACTTTTAGCAAAACTATTCAGGCAACAGACAATAAAAAGGGTTGCCACCAAGCTTGGGGAACCTATAACAAAAAAGATCCGAGAATCCTGTAGGATTTACTAGAAATATTTTGGAAACTTTATGAAAATCTGTATAAAGCACAGGAATCTAGAAATAAAAACTACAAACTAAAATGTTTATGGAGGAATTAAATATGCCAAGGTTAGAGGTAGACAAGGCTCAATTACTAACAGGATAGGAGGAGATGAGATAAAAATGGTGATGTATAATGAATCTGCAGGAAAGTACACAGAAATAGATGGCATTCCTGTGGAAGTTTAGATATTAAGAAGGAAGAAACTGAGATATCTGGAAGGTTTTGTTTAACAGGAGGAGAAGCACCAACGTCCTGAAAGAGGTAGTGGCTGTAATACCTAATAAGGATAAAGACCCATCAGATCCAGCTTCATATAGGCCCAATTCAATTTTAAACCATGATTATAGTGTTTATGTCTATAATGGGTAAAAGAATGGCAAATGTGATGCTAAAACTGATATGTATCAGTATGGTTTTGTGGAAGGGAAGCAAATGTTTGACAACATTAATAGAACAATGATTATCCAGAAGGAAGCAAAATGTAAGAAAATACCACTGGTGGAGGATCTTGATGCACAGAAAATTATTTGACAGAGTAAGCTGGGATGTTATGAGTAGGGCAATGAAAGCATTTGCTTTCCCTAGTAAAATTGTAAGGTTGACTAGGAGGGTAAAATGAGGGATAGGAGGCAAAAATTATAGTTGGGGGGGGGGCTCCTCTCTTATAAGTTCTGTTTGAGCAAAGGAACCAAGCAGTGGTGTCCTCATTCCCATTTGTTATTTGCATTATATTTGGAGCCACTGGCAAAGAAAATAAGGGACTTAGAAATTCAAGGATATAATTGGTGTGGCAGTCCAGAAAAGCTGGCTATATTTACAGATATTATTTTATACCTGATAAAACCAGAAAAGGATAGTTCAGTTTTGTGGATCATTTTGAGACAGTTTCAAGTCTTTTCAGGATACAAAATTAATAAAGATAAAACAAAGCCACTGGCTGTATATTACGTACTTACACACGAACTGGTTCAGCAGTAGCCAATTTATGCGGACATGATAAAATGAAGTACTTAGTATGGATTAAAAAATGATTTTGCTATGGAGCTAAGGATATGTGGGAAGAGACTAAAAAGATAATACATAAACTGAAAGCTGTGTTTTATGGACATGGATAGCAAGATACAGGCAGTAAAGACGTTTTCAGTCCCTTTAGTTTTATGCATAGGTCAGATATATTTTTATCAGCCAGAACAAAAGTTGTGGATAGCAATTAATAAAGAGTTGAAGGATTTTATCTGGGAGGAGAAGATGGCAAGAGTCAAGTGGGATGAGCTGATCCTTCCAACGGAACAAGGCGGATTGGTATTACCTGGTTTGAAGGGGTATTTGAGAGCTAAACAGTTAAGGTTCCTATACATAGCACAAGCAGAAAGCTATAATTCAGAGTGGATAGGAATGATAATTAAACAGGGGTGAAGCTCAAAAAGGAAACACTGGGATTTTGGCTGCAGATCCTTAAGGAGAGACCAGGTCTGACTCTAAACCAGTCACAAGTGGTGTCCCGCAAGGCTACTGTTCGGCATATATTTCTCAGAAGTACAGGCAAACACAGGAGGACTGTGGCTAACCAAGTTTGCCGATGACTGCAAACTGGGAGCCATAATTGACTCTCCGGCTGATACGGACATCCTCCTAAAGGGCCTTACTGAGATGCACACCTGGTGTCAAAAGTCATGGCCTCAAGCTAAATGCCAAAAAATGCATAGTCATCCCATTTGGGAAAAGCAAAACACCCAGGAATTACCACATAGGCGGCAGCCCCTTAATACAGAAGAGGTAATGAGAGATCTGGGGACTCAGGTAGATAGTAATCTCTCCTTTGTCAATCATATCGCCAAAGTAGTCAGGAAATCCTTCTATGTGACCCATCTAATTACTAAAGGGTTCGCATCTAGAAATAAAGAGGTTATAGTGTCCCTCTACTCGTCACTCATAGAGTACAATGCCCCATTTGGGATGTACCTCACAAGACACTTCCAACAGCTGGAAGGACCACAAAAGTACCTCACCAAGAGGATTACCGGCCTCAAACATATGTCCTATGCAACCCAACTAAAAAAACCTCTGGCTGTACTCAGTAGCATATCGCTTACTCAAAGGTGATCTCTGCCTGACTGACCATGTACCTATGAGACCTATTTTAAAAAAATAGACCACTATGTAGGTAGTGATTAGAAGGTTTTATATATATTTTTTATGTTTTTATATAATTTTGTATGTTTTAACAAGTACATGCTTTTTTTAAATATTAAATGGTTCTATCATGTGATGTATAATTATGGTATAAAACAGGTGGTTTTGTGATGATATGCATACACCTGAAGAAGCATCTAGTGAAAGCACTTGTGTTGTGTGAATAAAGCAGTTTGGGATTCTGAAGAAACTGGAGCCTTGTCTTTGCTACCTTTCTGCACTTTTTCTTGGATTTCTAGTTGTTTATTGCAAAGGCACCTGGATACTGTTGGGTTTGTTCTTTACATTTGTTCTATTTTTTCCCAACGAATCCAGGATTATGGCTACCGGAAAAGAGAATGTTGAATTAAGTTATAACCTTACATTGGATACAAAGTGGACTGAAGTTAATGTTAATTTGTTCATTGATAAGGTGAGCGAAAATGTAAATCCGTTATTCAATAATACGTGTATTATGGAAGAAAGTTATATCTCCAATATTGACTTTATTGCACTGAAAAGTGACCTTTTCTTATTAGAGAAAGATTTGTTCAAATTGAAACGTTTGCAGTACTAAAAGTTTCACTTAGAAGTTTGTGTTTCTGAAAAAATAATACCTCGTGGGCTGAGTGTGCTAAAAATGCCTGCCCAAACAGACTGCGACCCTTTGCTTCTAAGTGAATGGCAACAATTAAACCTTAGTACCAGTTTGGGTTATTTGGGGTTATTTGAGGTTATTGATTGCTGCAGCAGAAAGGGGAGATGTAACTACACTAGATTCCATTAAAAAGAAGTATGTTGATCTGTGTAAAAAGTACGGCTCTGAAGCCGTTAGGAAACCAGTAAATGAATCCATGGACAATGTTATGGTCTGTTCGAGAAAATTGTTACAAACTAAATTAAGGAAACTGCAAAGGGATTGCAAATACTTTGCGGTAGGTAATGTAATCATGTGACCATGAGAGTTAAATACAGACACACAACATATTTCCGTAGTGAGAACAGCAGAGATGGAGGTTCCAACGAATCAGGAAATGAGAATAGAGGTATCCAATCCAGTTGCTAGTAACACACAGGAAGAGGAGGAGGGGCGGATCCATAACATCAAGGAAGGAAGTGACAATGTGCTAAGTACGACGGCTACTGGAGCGAGACAGAAGACTTTTTCTACAGTAGCAGAAATCCATCATGAAGAAAATGGTGATATTTCCAGGCCAACGAGACACATTTTTTGCAGCCCTCAGGACAGCTGAACTGGACTTTTCCGCTTCCAACCAGAGAAAGGTCTATGAGCAGAGGGGTCAGGGGATAATACAGAAGTCAGCAGAGAGGGAGAAGTATGAGAAACAAAAGAAAGCATATAGAAGAAACGGTGAGTCCATACACAATAAAGAAGGCATTCGTGAACACAAAAATTTGGTAGTTAACTTGTCAACTTATGATTTATCACAGCATGAACTTAATGTGTTGGAGAAAGGTTTATCTTTTATTCCTGCAGCAGATATGGACATTACAGATATTGTTTTTGATATTAAAATGTTTACTTGTAATTTAATGCTTAAAATAATGTTTGATAGGAATGATGATAAAGAAGCCTTTAATTTCAGGAAACCTAGCCTGTTTGTACCAAAACAAAATTCTTTGATTAATGCTTTTGACAAACTTTGTTTAGAAGATGTATATAAGTTGTACTATGAACAGAAAAATAGAAACAATAGGGTGTAAATGGTACAATTTAACCAAAGATAAATTTGAAGCTTTGATACACCTACAAACCAACCACACTATTATGATACGACCAGCTGATAAAGGTGGACAAATAGTTGCTATGAGTAGGAATGACTATGATGAGAAAATGCATGACCTATTAAATGATTTGTTTGTGTCTTTCGGCTTTTCCCATTTAGGGGTCGCCACAGTGGAACTCCGGTCCGCTAATGATTGGCAGTAGATTTTTACGTGCTGGCTTGCCGGGCCTAACGCACAACCTTCAACGAAGGAATGCCCATTCACGCATGTCGCCACACAGAAGACGCTCTAACTGTGAGTCAACAACGCTACCGCAGCACCACCAGCGCAGTATGACCTATTAAATGATATTAAATTTTATCAATTGATTTCCCCCTTAAAAGTGAAACAGATGGTAAAGAGAGTCCATAATGAATTAAAAGAACTAGAAAGGCTGGGGATTATAAATGATGATCTTTTAAAATATTTTATAGTAGAAAATCCCACCACACCTAATATTCAGGGGCTCCCAAAGTTACACAAATGTAAGATGAACCCCCCTATGAGACCAATCGTAGCTGGAAAGGACTGGTGCACAGAATCCATTTCCATATTTCTAGACAAAAATCTTAGAAATGTATTGAGTGAGTCAGAGTATATTTTGAGAGACACTGAGCACTTTATTAGAGATTTGTATGATTTTTCTAAGAAGGGACAAATGGCCGGACAGTTTATATTGGCTACGCTTGATGTAGTCTCTCTTTTTATGGTAATTCCAAATGAATCTGGAATTATTACTGTCACAAAACTGTTGGAGAAGAATGGTAATTGTACTAAGGAAAGGATAGAATTACTACAGACCTCATTAAAAATAGTATTGGAGAATAACATCTTCACATTTAGGGACAGAATCTATTGGCAATGTAATGGCGTTGTGATGGGCACATTGTGCGCCAATAGCTATGCAAATGCGGTGATGTCAGCATGGGAAGTGGAGAATATAGGTGGTGGTCCCTTTAAGCAGAACATGCTATTTTTTCGAAGGTTTGTGGATGACCTCTTCCAGTTGTGGAAGGGGTCAGTAGAACAACTGTTGGATTTTGTTGAATATATCAATAACTCAACATTGTTCCTTAAATTCACTCTAACTTGGTCGTATACTGAAGTGAATTTCTTAGATGTGAGTATGAGGGGAAAGGAAGGGGATTTAAGTACAATGATGTACAGGAAAGAATGTCATGCTAATAAAGTACTGAGGAAAGACAGTATGCATCCAAAATATGTATTTAGGAATGTTGCACATAATCAGTTGTATAGAGCGTCAAGGTTAAATGTTAGACAAAATTACTTTGAACAGCAAATAGAGTTGGTAAGTACAGAGTTGATGGAATGGGGATATGATGAGAATGTGATACAAAGGAATATATCAGAGATAGAAAAACTAAGAAATACGAGAGCAAAGCCTTATTTTTCAGAACCCTATGAATCCCCTGAGGCTAGCAAAAGGACTAGCAATAGTAAATTGAGAGTGCCTTAGTTATTCGAGGGATGTAAGAAAATATACTAATATTATTAGCACACATTGGACCCCTTTGACCACAGATAGGCAGATGAGCAAGTTTTTAGATTTACAACTGCAGTTTACATTTAAGAATAAAAAGTCATTAAAAAGACGGCTTTGTACACCCAGAGATCAGGAAGATGATGTTAGTAGTAGAGGGACTAAACCTCGTAAGAAATGTGAATTTTGTGAGTACATAACTGTAGACACTGAGTTTAGACATCCAGATTCTAATGAGGTTTTTCACATAAGGGTTGGTGCAACTTGTAGTACCTCTCATGTTTATTTGGCCATCTGCCAGTTATGTAATAAATTTTATATTGGTAAAACTGACAGGTTACTTAAAGATAGAATAAGAGAACATATCTATCATATAAAGAAGAAAAGCACATTTAATGCCCTTGTGAAGCACGTCTTTAAAACAAATGATAGACGTAGGTTTAAGTTTATGGTTTTGGGTAGATGCTATGAGAACAGGACGGGAGGTGACATTAGGGCTAGGACAGAGGAGTTAGAGGCAAATTGGATTGTGAGATTGAGGGCTGACATAGGCAAGATTTGTATGACCATGTACCTGTGAGACCTATTTAAAAAATAGACCACTATGTAGTTAGTGATTAGAAGATTTTATATATATTTTTTATATTTTTATATAATTTTGTATGTTTTAACAAGTACATGTTTTTTTAAATATTAAATGGTTCTGTCATGTGATGTATAATTATGGTATAAAACAGATGGTTTGTGATGATATGCATACACCTGAAGAAGCATCTAGTGAAAGCGCTTGTGTTGTGTGAATTAAAGCAGTTTGTGTTTCTGAAGAAACTGGAGCCTTGTCTTTGCTACCTTTCTGCACTTTTTGTTGGATTTCTAGTGGTTTATTGCAAAGGCACCTGCATACTGTTGGGTTTGTTCTTTACAATAAATAGAACATGCTGGAGGGATAGATTTCATGTCACAGAGACTCCCCATGCTTTGTAACAAAATTCCAAACTACATTAGACAGAGCCCCTCACTAACACTCTTCAAGAGAAACCTTGATGAGTGGATGGGTAGCAGAAAATACACCCCTGGGATCACTTCATTGGCTCTACTTGACAGAGGATCAGTTAATCAATGGGGTGGCGAAAGCCAATACACTCTGGCTAGGCTTATAAATGCCCTCGGGCAGATAGACTAGTACCTACCTATGAACAATAACCATACAGAATATTATATTCATGAAATAGCAGAAAGTATTGCAAGAACTAAGCCAACATGGGAATGGATAAAGAAGCTTCTGCCAATAGGGATGACTGCAATTAGAGATACAGACAACAGGCAAGAGGGGGCTGGAATTTGCTGAAGAAAACTGGCAAAGGAAACAAGATATTGGTTGGAAATAGGGAAGGGAGTAGAATGGGAAGAGGCCAAAAATGTATTTGTACTTCAGGCTAGAGATAGTCTTCCCTATCAAGGACTGATATCAGAGTATAGGCAAAGAGAAAACAATGGGGGGGGGGTCCTAAATGAAAAACAGCACTTTGAATGCTTTTGGTAGAATCTAGAACAGAAGCTGCTGTTAGAAAAGGGATAATTAGTAGGGAATACAAAATCTTGCATGATAACTGTATAAATCAATCAGAAGTGATTAAAAAGGACTGGGAAAAGAAATTTGATAAGCAATTCACAAAGAAACAGTGCAGGTATATGTATGTCTCCCAAATATGCAACAAACTACTCTAGAAGATTTAGGATCTTTGCTTGGAGTGTTTACATAGGTATTTTTATATCTGAACATTTCTGCATAGTTGGTGGCTTTGTAGTTGCCCACCCCTACTGTAAATTTGATCTGGGACCCTGTTCCCAGTCTAGTGTCATTACCTCATTCTACCTAATACAGGGAGAACATTTGAGAAGGGCAATCAACTTAGTTCTGCTCCTCCTTTCTCTCTTTCCACTTAAAAAAAACAATTCTAAGCTTGTTTCCTGCCTTTCCTGTGGGTAGTCTAGTCTGATACAGATTTGCTGTGTCCAGGAGTATTTGTGGGCTTCTAAGCCCCCAAGCCTTTCTGTGTTGGAGGGAAGCCTTCTAGCTTAATTTAGTTTCTTAGAGCTAGCCTGTTTTTTTGTTTCAGCACTCAAGTCTGTTTCTTTGAGCTCAGCACTTGTTCAGAACTTATTGCAAGTACTTAAGCTATAAATTACTACAGCACTCAACTTTCCTCACTGTCTAGAGGAAAACAGTTTCTAGTACTTAACAAATAAGCACCTATCCAGGCATGTCTAAGGGTCAGCTCCCGGTGTTTTCTCCTGTCTATCTGATGAATCTGGGCATCTTGGGGCAATGCAGTAATTGCCTCATGTATATAGACAACCCTCTCCTCCTACCACCCAACACTACAACCTGTGAGAGATGCACTTATATAGCCAAACTGGAAGCAAAACTCTCTTCAACCAAGACTGGACTAGACAGTCAAGAGGTAAAGGTAAACACTTGCACCACACCACACTCAGCACCTTAGTCCCTCAAAACCTACACCACCAAAACACAAACATAGAAACACAAAACACACAACTACATTCACGGAGGCTCTCAGTAAAAAACCTGCCCAAGCAGCAGGGACCTCCAAAGCAGAAACACAAGCAACCTCCACCTCCCCAACACAACCCAAATGACGCATAGCCCACAAACTCAGTGTGCCACTCAACCACAGCCCATAAGGCATAACAATGTACCCAACACTCTAGTCATAGGTGACTCTATAGTCAGGCACACTGATGTTCCGCTCACCAGGCTAAACAAGGAGAAAGTTACTGTCAGCTGCCTGTCGGGTGCCAGGATCCGCCACATAATGCATGCACTCAGGTCACTCTACAACAAGTACAAATATGACTTTGTCATTGTCCATGTTTGTGTGAATGACCTGAGACGTACCTCCCTGGACTACATGACAAGGGACATGGAGGAGCTGCCCAATCTTGTAGCCCAGGCAGGTATGACCCTAGCCCTGAGTAGCATCCTGCCATCACAAAGAATTATACCACAGTACAAGGACAAAATGATTGACTTCAACAATTGGCTAAGCTTCTGGTGTCATTCTAAGGGGATCCAGTATCTGTCTGCCTGGGATGACATGATCAACAAACCATGATGCTTTGCCAGAGATGGCCTACATCTGTTGCCCCTGGGATTCTGAATACTGGCTAAGGCTCTAGCCACCCCTATAGTGCCTTTTTTAGGCAAGGTTCAAATGACAAATTCACTACTGTAACAGGTACAGGCAAGAAGAATCTGAGGGTATTGCTTCTCAATGCTAGAAGTCTAAACCTCAAAATGCACTCACCCGAGGCACTCCTTAAAATGGAGAACATCGACATCTGTGCAGTGACAGAGTCCTGGTTCAAGGCTCCAGAGAGTACCCCTGCATTACCAGGCTATAATTCATACCACACCTTTCGGCCACCTAACCTGGACTGAAACACTAAAGGCGGAGGTGTGTCCATATTCATTAAGGATATCCACACCTCCAGGCTAGTTGCTCAGCATAATGCATCAAAGATTATCCAAGTACAACTAACTCTGGGCAAGACTGCAATCCAAATTGTAGCTTGCTACAGATCCCCCACCATGCCCCAGGATTCCCACTCCTCATTTCTTGATACACTGGAAAATATTAGGGTACAACCTAACACCCTAATAATGGGCGATTTCAACTACCCTACCATTAACTGGAAAAAGTACTCATGTACTCAATGTTTTCTGGAATTCATAAATTCCAATGCCTTGGATCAACTTATCCACACCTCCACCAGGGGCAGCAATATCCTAGACCTAGTTATTACCAACATGGGCAACCGGTGCTCCACACCAGAGGTCAATTACTCATTGGTCAGATCCGACCACAAACTAATCACCCTAGACCTCCACATCCCTTCCCCACCCCCATTAGGGAAACCATAGTAAAGAATTTCTCCAAAGCCAACTTCATGCTTCTTAAGACAGAAGTGGCAAAAGGCCAAATCTCTTCCTTCATCCCTGGCTGGGACGCCCATCAACCGAGACCCAAGAAGGCTAAGCTTTCTACTTTGGATCTGACTCTTTCGGCTCCAGCATTTTCAGTGCCTAGACCCTCGGCACCATCTGTGACTTCGGCACCGACTAGCGTGCCATTTACCATATCGGTACCGAGGGGCTCCTCAGTTCAGACCTTTAAACTGGTACCGACTCTTCTGTCAGCAAAGACTAACCACATCGGTTCTGATACCTTACCCGGAACCAATAACTGAGTTACTGACACCAATTTTTTCGGTCCCAGCCTTGGCACCGACAACCACTTCGGCACCAACCTTACTGTCGGTGCAGCCGATGACTTCGGCACTGATGATTTCCTCGGTGCAGACACCTGTACTACAGTCTCTTATGGCACCATTGTTTTCAGTGCAGACTGGTGATGTGGGCACCGAGCTTGTCCCATCTGTGGATAGACCTGACTCCCTTTCCGCCGTGTCCGTGAAATCCACTAGAAGCCTCTCTGAACACGACATGTTGCATCTTGTGGATCAAGTGCTTTTGGCCAGAGGTATCCCGCCCCCCCCAGGACCTATCCTTCCTTGGGAGGTGATCACCCTTTGCCAAAGACCCCTACTTACTCTACTCCTTTATTGCCTTTGAAGTCTCTTGATATAGCACAGTCTTCCCCCTCTACAATTCCCTTTATGGACCTCACTAAGGAACCGCAGTTGCCTTCATGGCAGAAGAGTTTTGCTACAACCCAGGATGTCAGCTGTGGCATACGTGGTTTGGTGTTTCACAGCCATCCAGGGACTCCGAGTTGGCAGACTGAGCCACTTAAGAGGGGGGTGACCCCTGTCCAGGAAACTCACCTCTCTTCAGGTGGACAGGCATTCCAACTAATGGAGAAGGCTTTGGCATATGCTGGTGATACTGTGCTGTCAATCTCCCTGCCCTCCTCTGGACCGCTATGTACACAAGTCGCTCCTAGCAGACACCGGGCACAAGGGCCTCAGGATGTACTCCCACAGGAAACCCCTTTTGTGTTGTCTTCCTGAGCTTCTCCCTCTGAGGAAGTTCATCGCAAAGGCTCGTGCAAGAGGAAGCACATGGACTCCACAGAGGAGTCCCTTATTGAAGACACAGACTTTGATGATGGGGAAGGATCCCCTCGATCACCCTTTGAGGTATCCTTTGGTGATATTCTCGAAATCCTTAAACAGAGAGGTGACTGGCATCCCTCTAACCCGACCTCTGAAGAGTCTGTGTTCCTGCAGGCCTTCGCATCCAGCCCCCTACCTCCTGGGTTACTCCACCTGCTGACGAACTGGTCCGGCTCATTGTGCAGCATGCGTGGAAGACTCCTGACACCATTGAAGACATTCCCCATAGGCCAGATAAAATTTTGTCCCCTCCTGCTACTGACCCCCATTTGTCCAAAGGTCTTCCTGTAGATGCTCTGGTGGTGGCAGCCACAACCAAGAAGGACTTGGCAGAAGAAGAAAGCCAGACTGTCCATCTGCCCAACAGAGTCACGGGCTCTGGACAGAATAGGGAAGCATACTTTTGCATCAGCAACCTTTGCAATCAGGTCCCTGAATTATATGGCACACTTCACCAGGTTTCAAAGGGATTTAGTAATCTGAGCTCTCTGAAACTTTGGCTGGTGCCGTGTCTGATGAGGTCCATGGCAAAGTGGCCTCTCAGCTGGCTACCATTGAATCGATATCAAACTCCTCCATGCGACTGATATCTCACGCATCAGAAGGAGCAGCTAAAGCGGCGAGTTCAGGTGTTGTTTTGAGACGGCATGCCTGGATGCGCTTATGTAATTTCACAGAACCCTTCAAGGCTTCCTTTCTCAATGCGCCCATCGAAGCCTCTTCATTGTTTGGACCCAAAGTTAAAAGCACACTGGCCTGATGTGAACAGGACGGTAAGACCCTTTCTGCCGTAGGTATCCGTTATTCTTCCCCTCAATGTGTTTTCTCCAGAAACCAGAAAAGTGGGAAGATATGGTACAAAAAGTCTCAGGGTCCTCCCCATGACACACAGGCCGAGTTCTCCCCTAGAGGCAGAGGGGGAAACTCACAGGGAAGACACCCTTTTTGGGGAAGAGGGGGTCCGTGTAACCAGGGTTCCAGGGATTCCTTTCCTGGTCAATCCTGTCAGCACTCCTGAAGAGCGGCCCAACTCCTTTCCTCTGGAGGTGGTTTGGGGTCGTTTCTCCTTGTACCCTTCTGCCTGGCTAACCATCACCACCGACTCTTGGGTAAAAAGGATAATAACCAGAGGTTACCATATTGCCTTCGATCTTTGTCCTGTCCCCCCAACAAACTTACCCGATGTTCTACCCAGTCAAAGGGAAGAAGCAGGACTAGAGATAGCAAAGCTGCTAAGAAAAAGAGTCATCCAAATAGTCCCTCCAGACCACATAGGATCCGGATTCTACTCAAGACTATTTTTGGTTCCAAAGAAAACTGTGGACTGGAGACCAATTTTGGAACTCAGTGTATTGAACAAGTTTGTAAGAGTACAAAAATTTCAGATAATCACAATACAGTCTATCCTCCTGCTTTTGGAAAAAGATGATTGGATGTGCTTAATAGATCTTCAATATGTGTACTACTACATAAAAGTGGACAGGCCATCAAGAAGATTTCTGCACTTCCGTGTGGGTGCCAGTCACTACCAGTTCAGAGTACTGCCCTTCGGATTCTCTACAGCCCCCAGAGTGTTCACAAAGTGCATGGTAGTCGTCACAGCTCGCTTGTGACTACAAGGATTCCAGGTGTTTCCATACCTAGACAACTGGCTCATCTTCGCCCGCTCCAGACATCTATTGGATGAAGCCCTGGCATACTCTCTCCTCGTTTCAAAAAGGCTAGGCATAACCATAAACTGGCAAAAATCCAATCTCACCCCATCTCAATCCACAGAATTCATATGGGTCATATTGGATACAAAGAATTGCAGAGTATCCATTCCAGAGCACAGAATTCTAAGGATAAAGCAACAACTGATCCCAATCCTTTCAAGGGAGAAGTCCACAGCTCACTCTATCCTACAGCTGTTGGGTTCCATGGCAGCCTCCATCACCATTGTCCCCCTAGCCAGGTTTCACATGAGGCTTCTACAATGGCTACTGCTCACCCAATGGTATCCCTTTCAGCCAGGATTTGAGTAACTCACAGGTGCAAACAGGATTTAAATTGGTGGATGACCCACAACCCATCGCAATGATCTCACCCCTTCTCCCCCCAGCAGCCCAAGGCTACCAGTGACCACTGACGCCTGCCTGATGGGGTGGGGGGCTATGTCAGGGTCAGACAGTCCAAGGCACTTGGTCCGAATTGGAGGCCCAACTGCATATAAATGTTCTGGAGCTGAGGGCGGTGCTTCTGGCATTGCAAGCATTCCATCCCCTGCTGCTGTCTGGGACTATTGTGATACAATCAGACAATATGGCAGTGGTCTGGTACATCAACAAACAGGGCGGAACCAAATCTTACCCCCTTTGTCAAGAGGCCACGAGGATATGGCAACGGGCGCTGCCTACAACCGTTTTCTTTTAGCAACACACATTCCCGGGAGTTCCACTGTGATAGCAGACACTCAGCAGGTGCATTCTACAACCTCACGAGTGGTCCCCTGAATCCCTTGATAGCGGGGGAGATCTTCCACTGCTAGGGCCGTCCTTGCTGCAACCTCTTTGCATTCCTGATCAACTACAAATGCAGCAACTACTTCGCCCTGATTCCTCCTCCAGAACAGTCACCCAGGGATGCTGTAGTCCACGATTGGCCCTCGGGTCTTCTTTATGCTTTTCCACCTCTTCCCCTCATTCTCCAGTTTCTGAAGAAAGACTGTCGGTTGAAGAGCAAGGTGATCCTCATAGCACCATATCGGCCTCATCAGATTTGGTTCCCCTTCCTTTGGCCTCACCTGCTAGATCAACCATGGATCCTCCATCCAACCCTGGGGTTGATCTCCCATCCACAGAACCTAATTCATCCCAACTTGGACAGCCTGAAGCTGGCTCCTCCAGTTCTCTTGATTGCCAGGCAGAATGATCTTTCTTTACCAGTAAGGGACATTCTTATTGCATCTCATAAGTCTTCCACTAGAATTACTTATCTAAGCAAGTGGAAAAGATTGACCTGTTGGCTGAAAGAAAAGCAAGTAGATCCTTTTTCAGCACCAGTGTTGATAGTACTAGAGTATTTAGTTGATCTATTCCAATCGGGTCTATCGGCATCTACTATTAGAGTTCATTTGGCTGCAATATCTAATTTCCATGACGGTGTCCAAGACTCCTCTCTTATGTCACACAAATTATGCAAGACCTTCATAAAAGGTGTGAATTGTCTGAAACCCCCTTTTAGAGAACCTATTCAACCATGAGACCTGTCATTAGTTCTACAACCTCTGACACTGCCACCTTTCGAACCAGCTTCTTCATGCGACCTCAGATATTTGTCATGGAAAACCTTGTTTTTGGTCGCCTTTACTTCTGCCAGACGTATCTCTGAGCTTCAAGCCTTAGGCATCAAGAGTCCATAATTGATTTTTCATAGAGATAGAGTATCTTTGAGAACTAATCCTTCCTTTCTGCCAAAAGTGATCACTGAAATGTCCATTAATCAAACCATTGAATTGCCAGTTTTCTTCCCCAGTCATTCAAACAGAGAAGAGTATTGCCTTCATATCCTAGATATTCACAGGCAAATTCACTTCTACTTGAATAGGACTAAGGCCTCTCGTAAATCAGACCAGTTATTTTTGGCCTATTCTGGACCTAGATTAGCTTGTGCTGTTGCTAAGGTCACATTGGCGAGATGGTTGGAAGACCTTGTAACCTTCATTTATACACAATGTAATATTCTATTGCCGACTACCATCAAGGCTCATTCGACAAGATTGGTGGCAACTTCTGCTGCCTTCCATGCCAGAGCTTTACATGACATCTGTGCAGCTGCAGCCTGGGCTATGCCTCATACCTTCTTCAGTCATTACAAATTGGATTTGGCCTCCAGGGGAAGGGCATCCTTTGGTTCTATGGTGCTCAGGAATGTCCTTCCATGAGAGCCTCCCAGGAATAGAGGTAGCTGGGGACTCTGTCCCATATGTAAGGAATGAACGAGGATTAACAATATCAGATAAAGAAGTTATGTCTTACCATAATGTTCCATCTGCATTGTTGATCCTCGTTCAGTCATTACGACCCTCCCTCCTTCCCCCTCCTGTGGCTTCTAGTGGATCTCGCCATCCATTTTTTTAGGTCATTTGACCAGAGGTAGCCTCTACCTTCTTTTAACTTGCAAACTCAATCTGAGGTAACAGGGATAGGGGAATTCTGGGTAAGAGTTTTAGCTCGAGAGTTTGTAGCTGATGCGAGCTTGGAAGATAGCCGGCTCGGTTCCAAGGTCAGAACCGATACCCATATGTAATGGTAACCAACAACCACAAGTCTGGAAAAACGAAGCAGGATGTACCAAAAAAAAAAGTTCTTTATTGAGCCACAACGTTGGAATAAAAGCACACCATTAACGCCTTTAACATATACAAGTACGTTTTCGTCAAAAAATCATTCTACTTCATCAGATGCTGACAACCATACAATACTCCGTTTTTATTTGATTCCTTGTTAATTAAAACCTATCAGGATGCTTCTATTAAATTTAAAACAGCGAATAACCTTTTTCCAATTAAATTTCGTTTCCTTCATTTAAATATTCATGAATAATTCATTTAAGATACGTCCCTCATTTTGATGTGTAAAATCATTTTAAAATTGACGTCAAGTTATGTTTCTTGAAAAAAGAAATTTTTTTCATTTCATTGTGAACAAATTTATTCCATTTTAATGCTTTTAATGTAACATATTTAAAAATGTTATTAAAATGTCCAGTTAAAAAACGAATAAATATATAAGTGAATACATAAATAGGTAAATACATGTGCCCCCCACGATTTTGAGGTAGAATGTGACTTTCTAGAATCTATGTTCCTCGAAAGAAGATATCCATTTAAGTTTATTAAGGACATAAGGGACGAAGTAGAAAAAGGTAGAATCAATAGGTTCCAACCAATCTTGAACAACGGTGGATGGAATGAAACAGATGAGGTTAGAAAAGATAGTAATGGTTCCAATTATGAGCAAGTACTAGCTTTGGAATACAATGCTATAAACAACATTGTCAAAAGGAAATTTCTGAGAGAATGGGAAAGGTTTGTGGCCATTACAGACATAGACAAAATATCCAAAATGCCTCAAAAAATAATATATAAAAATTCTCAGAACATAAGGCTGATTCTAGAGAATAAACAAGAGACTAAAATAAAAAACAAAACGGGGACCTATAAATGTGGACACTGCAATCAATGTCACTATATTATGAATGTAGATAGGTTTTATTTAGAAAGTAGAAAGAAATGGTTGATAAGTAGGGGTCTATACAATTGTGAATCAAAAGGTTTAGTATATTTAGCTTCTTGCACAGTTTGTAAATCCTTCTATGTGGGAAAAACCGAAAGAAGGTTGAAAAGAAGGATATACGAACATTGTTATGAAGTGGCTACATGTAAGGACACCAATGCTTTATTTAAGCATTTAAAAAAATGCCCTGAAGCAAAATACACTTTTTTGGTTTTGGAACAAGTTAAACTTGATGGTAGGGGGGGACCCTGGGAAGAAAAAATTGAGTTCAGGGAATTGTGGTGGCAACTAACCCTGGACGCAGGGAACCCCCCAGGACTGAATGAGTACATCTCAATTTTACCTATATTAAAATTAAGAACAGCTAAATTGTAACTAGTATCAATTTATATAGTCAGAACTTATGGAAAGCGACAGTATGTGAAGAGAACAATTGAATTTAATGCACATGTATTTACCTATTTATGTATTCGCTTATATATTTATTCGTTTTTTAACTGGACATTTTAATAACATTTTTAAATATGTTACATTAAAGCATTAAAATGGAATAAATTTGTTCACAATGAAATGAAAAAAATTCTTTTTTCAAGAAACATAACTTGACATCAATTTTAAAATGATTTTACACGTCAAAATGAGGGACGTATCTTAAATTAATTATTCATGAATATTTAAATGAAGGAAATGAAATTTAATTGGAAAAAGGGTATTCGCTGTTTTAAATTTAATAGAAGCATCCTGATAGGTTTTAATTAACAAGGAATGAAATAAAAATGGAGTATTGTATGGTTGTCAGCATCTGATGAAGTCGAATGATTTTGTTGACGAAAACGTACTTGTATATGTTAAAGGCGTTAATGGTGTGCTTTCATTTCAACGTTGTGGCTCAATAAAGAACTTATTTTTCGGTACATCCTGCTTCGTTTTTCCAGGCTTGTGGTTGTTGGTTACCAGTACATTTTGGTCTGGATTCTGCTTTGTTTTTGGTTTTTTGTGAACATTCAGCAGAACGAAGATGGAGATTACCTCGCTTCTTGAATCCAGGGGGCAGGACGATTTGGGCCTATCTCGTAAGCTGATTGGTCAGCTTACAGAACTGATTGACGTACTGACTCCCCTAAGCCAATCCTTGGTACAGATGTATGGCGACATGAGTAAACGGAGGACCTGTAGAACCAAAAGGTTTACTAAACCTGCAGATGGTGGTATCCATGAAGGAAGGGAGCTTATTGGCAGTTATGGAGATGCCGGCGACCTTGGTGATGTTAACGAGGGAACCTTTAACCCTTTACATACACCGAATGTTTTTGGACATAACGAAAGAATAGAGATCAATGACGGCTTGGGGTGTGCAGTAGTGAAGTCACCTATTCATAACAGAAACAGTTCAGGTACTGTGACAAACTTTCCTCAAGAAGAAATCAATGTGTGGTTAAAAACCAAATGTGTGTTTAAGTTAAATAACAACAGGAAAGGTTCCAACCTAAGTAACAACACCTATGCTGTTATGTTGGACAATTTATCTAAACTTATGTACAAATACAGGAATCTGAATATTGAAAATGAATATTTAAGGGAATGTTTAAACAGGGAAATTGTTCCTAAGGGGTTAAGGGTGTGGAAATTTCCCAATAATGTTGTGGCAGGATCTGTGTTTCACAAAGAATTGCTCACTGTATTTAATAATTGTGGCTTAGATGTTTTAAAACTTATGATTAAAGAAAATAACAGGGTTTTAGAAACTATATATAAGGATATTGAAGAAATTGACCAGTGCATTAAAAATTATCTAATGTTCACTATTCAAGAAGAGAAAGACAAGTACTTTAAGTTAAGGAAAGATATTGATTTTAAGTGTAGTGAAGTAATCAACAGAAAGCTTAAAAAATTGGAAAGAGACATTATAGACTATAATAATGAGGTTAGTTACCCCAAACCACCATATAAAAACAACTATATGGGTGGAGACAGGTTGAATGGTCCCTTTGAAAAAAACAAAAGGGGATTTGAGGGTCAATGTGCAGATAATGAGTTTGGAAATGAGAATGAAAACTATGATGAAGAGTTTCCACCATTAAGGAGATCAGAAAGGCTTATGAATAAAAAGAGATCTCCACAACCAAATTTTCAATGGAGGGGGGGGGGGAAGGTATTGAAGGAGCTCCAACCCCCCATTACAAACAATTGTGAAATAGTGACTATAAACGGAATCAAAAACACGTTTAACAACTTCTCTATATACAATTTTAGTGGCATTGATATAAAGAAGGGGCACTTCGAACTGCTTTCAAAAGGGTTAAAATTTATTCCCTATAAAAAGGGAGATATTGCTAAAACCCTAATGGATATAAAGATGTTTTTAAGAAAGGTGAATTTAAACATTGTCCTACAAGCTCCTATAAATAAGGATAAAAGGGAATTGAGATGGAAAACCACCTACAACCCCCCACTCCACCCTCAATTAAGAAATCTAGAAAAAATAATAGAACAAGAAGTAAGGAAAGAACAATACAAACATACTAGATATAAAGATAACTTAAGTAAAGAAGAAAAGTATTGTTTGGATGATTTGAAAAACAATTCTGGAATTCGGGTAATGAAGCCTGATAAAGGGGGAGGGGTGGTTATAATGGACAATATTCAGTATGAACGCAAAATGAATAGTATTTTATGGGAAGATGGAAAGTACTGTTGTGTTTCAAGAAATGAAGTCAATATTGCATACCACAAAATTGATTTGGGTTTACTAGATATTGGTGCAAGAAGAACTAATTGCTTTTAGCACCTATAGGTACTTAAAGGTAGATAAACCTAGGATCCCCTCTCTTTTTGGGATCCCAAAAATTCATAAAAACGATATTGATCCCCCCTTCAGACCCATAGTTTCTGCTGAAGGGTCAAAAACACACCCTTTAGCCAAATATGTGGATACAAAATTAAAAAGAACTTGGGTAGGAAGAGAATTGATATTGAAAGACTCCTGAGATCTATTGAAAGCTATTTCCCACGATTTATATGAGGAGAATTTGTTATTTGTAACCATTGACATAGTGGATTCGTTCTCATCCATTCCATGGAAAGAAGGTATGGAAATGTTTGAAGAAATAGTTTATCAAGATAGGGAACTATCTCAAAAAGAAAAACTGGTTAACGCTTGGTTAATGGAGATGGTTTTGAAAAACAACTTCTTATATTTCAAGGGTGAATGCTTTCAACAAACACAAGGAGTAGCTATGGGGGCAGCTTGCACCCCAACTTTTGCAAACCTTGTTCTGGCTAAATGGGAAGAGAAATATATTATTCCCACAGAATTCAGAAACTATTGGAATTTATATTGTAGATTTTTAGATGACATCATAATTTTTTGGAAGGGAGAAATTAGAAGAATTTCTGGATTACTTGAATAAATCAACCCAATTTTTAAGATTTACACACAAGATTTCCAAAAAAATGTGCAATATTTGGACATAGAAATTTATAAGGTGAACAATAAATTTGAAACAAGAGTATTTAGAAAAGAAATATACTGTAATTCTTTTTTGCATTTCGATAGTGCCCACCCCCTTCACTGCAAGAAAAATATTGTAAAGGGGCAGTTCGTAAGGGGGAGTCGGATGACTAGTGCAGACGATTTTGAGGTAGAATGTGACTTTCTAGAATCTATGTTCCTCGAAAGAGGATATCCATTTAAGTTTATTAAGGACATAAGGGAAGAAGTAGAAAAAGGTAGAATCAATAGGTTCCAACCAATCTTGAGCAACGGTGGATGGAATGAAACAGATGAGGTTAGAAAAGATAGTAATGGTTCCAATTATGAGCAAGTACTAGCTTTGGAATACAATGCTATAAACAACATTGTCAAAAGGAAATTTCTGAGAGAATGGGAAAGGTTTGTGGCCATTAGAGACCTAGACAAAATATCCAAAATGCCTCAAAAAATAATATATAAAAATTCTCAGAACATAAGGCTGATTCTAGAGAATAAACAAGAGACTAAAATAAAAAACAAAACGGGGACCTATAAATGTGGACACTGCAATCAATGTCACTATATTATGAATGTAGATGGGTTTTTTTTAGAAAGTAGTAAGAAATGGTTGATAAGTAGGGGTCTATACAATTGTGAATCAAAAGGTTTAGTATATTTAGCTTCTTGCACAGTTTGTAAATCCTTCTATGTGGGAAAAACTGAAAGAAGGTTGAAAAGAAGGATATATGAACATTGTTATGAAGTGGCTACATGTAAGGACACCAATGCTTTATTTAAGCATTTAAAAAAATGCCCTGAAGCAAAATACACTTTTTTGGTTTTGGAACAAGTTAAACTTGATGGTAGTGGGGGACCCTGGGAAGAATAAATTGAGTCCAGGGAATTGTGGTGGGAACCCCCCCAGGACTGAATGAGTACATCTCAATTTTACCTATTTTAAAATTAAGAACAGCTAAATTGTAACTAGTATCAATTTATATAGTCAGAACTTATGGAAAGCGACAGTATGTGAAGAGAACAATTGAATTTAATGCACTGGTTTATAAAGATAAATATATGATTAAATACATGGGCACATGTATTTACCTATTTATGTATTCACTTATATATTTATTCGTTTTTTTAACTGGACATTTTAATAACATTTTTAAATATGTTACATTAAAAGCATTAAAATGGAATAAATTTGTTCACAAGGAAATGAAAAAATTTATTTTTTCAAGAAACATAACTTGACATCAATTTTAAAATGATTTTACACGTCAAAATGAGGGACGTATCTTAAATTAATTATTCATGAATATTTAAATGAAGGAAACGAAATTTAATTGGAAAAAGGGTATTCGCTGTTTTAAATTTAATAGAAGCATCCTGATGGGTTTTAATTAACAAGGAATCAAATAAAAACGGAGTATTGTATGGTTGTCAGCATCTGATGAAGTCGAATGATTTTTTTGACGAAAACGTACTTGTATATGTTAAAGGAGTTAATGGTGTGCTTTCATTTCAACGTTGTGGCTCAATAAAGAACTTATTTTTCGGTACATCCTGCTTCGTTTTTCCAGGCTTGTGGTTGTTGGTTACCAGTACATTTTGGTCTGGATTCTGCTTCGTTTTTGACCCATATGTAATGACTGAACGAGGATCAACAATACAGATGGAATGTTATGGTAAGACATAACTTCTTTTTATATATTCACTGTAACGTTCCATCTGTGCTGTCCATTTTCATTCTTCCTCATCTGTTGGGTTTGGATCTGATCCTCTGATCCAACTCAACCATCACTAAAGCTTGTGGTAACCAAAAAGCTGTCAAGCTTCTCCCTTACCCATAATATATCAACCCCTAACATACCTCTTGTTTGCTGATTTTACCGGAAGTAGTATCTGTTAACATGCATAAATAAATGGACACATAAAATTGTACATGTCCTGTAGAGGGGACTATATGAGGACCTGAATCAAAAGGACAGTGGTGCCCTTATAATATCTCATTCATCTAGGAATTTGTAAACATAAGGCATGGGGGTTGGTGGGCGGAAAGTTGAAGAAGAATGAAAATGGACAACACAGATGGAACGTTATTGTGAGCACATAATTACTTTATCTGATTTCAGTTTTTATTCTATCCTCAACTGTTGGGACAAAGTCCCTAGCTACCTAAAATCCCAGGAAGATTCTATGGAAGGATATTCCTGAGCACAGTTGAACCAAACAATGCTCTTTCCATAGAGGCCAGATCTAATATGTAATAAGTAATAAAGGTATGAGGATTGGCCCAAGTTGCTACTGCACAGATGTCATTCATGGACAATCTGGGTAAAACTACTGAAGAAGTGACCATGGATCTAGTTGAATGGGGTCTTATAAGTTCAGTTAAGGTAAGACCCAGTTTGTTATAGATAAAAGAAATACAATTAGTTAGCCATCTGGCTAAAGTTGCTTTTGCAACTGGTTTACCCAATTTCAAATCTGCATAGGAAACAAACAATTGGTCTTTCTTTCTGATTTCTTTGGTCTTATGCAAGCAGAAACGTAATTGTCTGTGAACATCCTATAAATGCAACATGTATTCACCTTTCTTTGCAAATTTAGGAAAGAATACTTGCAAATTAATGGAATAATTGGTATTGGATTCTAACACCACCTTGGGAAGAAAAGAAGCACTGGTTTGTATCATAACCCTATCCTTATGAATGATCAAGTAGGGAGGTTTTGAAGACAAGGCTTGAATTTCTGAAATTCTTCTAGCTGAGGTAATGGCCACTAGACAGTTTTCCAAGTAAGAAACTTAAGTTCACATTTAGCTGCTGGTTCAAGGGGGAATGTATTAATGCCTGTAGTACCAAGTTCAGATGCCACGTTGGAGTAGGGTCTTTAAACAGTGCTCTCAGATGACGAGTGTCTCTCAAGAATGCTTTGCACAGTTTAGCAGATGCTACTGAAGAACCTTCAAAACCAATATGTAAATTAGATACTGCTGCTAACTGAACCTTAGTAGTAGAGGAGCTCGCCCCTTCTTTGTAAAGCTAAAAATTCAAGTATGTTATGTATAGGAGCTGAGAAAGGATCAATGAGTTTTTGTATTGAGGGTTTATGGGAAGATGAAAGGATATGGAAGACAGCAGAAGAGAGCATTGCTTGTCTGGCCGTTAATAGAATTGGAGAAACCAGGCCATCAGCCTGAGGTTTAAGATGCCTTGGTGAATCATGCCCATTGTGTGAGATAGGAGGTCTGCAATGGGATCCAGAATCCAAGGCTGATAAATTAGATGAGGGCATAGGAAGGGGAACCAACTCTCTCGAGGCCAGTAAGCGGCAATAAGGATGACTTTGCTCTTCAACCTGGCAGCTTTCTGCAGAAAGTTTTGAATTATTGGAATTGGAGGATATGCATAAAGCAGACCAGGAGGCCAATTGTGAAGTATAGCTTCCCTTGGTGATTCCCCTTGTGTGTGTGTGTGTGGGGGGGGGGATTAGGACAAAATAGCTGCTGCATTTGTTGTTTGAGAGAAACAAAAAGATCACAGCAAGACTGGCCCCATTGATGGAAGATCATTTTGTCACTTTATTGTTGAGAGATCACTCCTGAGGTAGGAGATTGGACTTGCTCAGTTTGTCTGCTATCACATTGGACTTTCCTGGAATGTGTGTTGCTATAAGAAAGCAATTGGATGAGTTCACCCATTGCCACATACTGAGTGCTTCTTAACACAAGGGGTATGATCTGGTCCCTCCGTGTTTGTTGATGTACCAAACTACTGACATATTGTCTGTTTGAATTGCAGTTGTTCCTGACATGAGAACATCTTGGAAGGCCTGCAATGCTAAAAGCACTGTTCTCATCTCTAGGACATTTATATGCAATTTGACCTTTTAGGGGGACCAAGTGCCTTGGACTGTTTTCCCCAGAAAAGGCCCCCCACCCTCACTGGGAAACGTCCCTGGTCACTATGGCCTGCGGCTGAAGGAGAATGAATGGACAGCCTTGTAGAACCTGATCTGATTGAATCCAGCCCCTGAGATCTCTCTTGCATGCCTGAGAGATTCTTATTTGTGCTGACATGTTTGTGAAGAATAGACCACTGTGTTGCTGGAATCTGGCTAGAGGTACTAAGGTTATTGCCACATAAATTGACCATAGAGCCTGAAGGAGCAAGCAGGCTGAGACCTTGGTACTGCAGATTATTTTTCTGACCTGAATCTGACTGTCTGTACTCTTGAGAGAGAGGAAGAGAAGCTATCACTGACTTGTGTTGAAAACTGCTCCTGTGAATTCTAATTTTTCAGCTGGATATAAGTGAGACTTCTCATAATTTATGGTTATCCCCAGATGAGAGCAAATTTGGAGTACCTGATTTCTTGCCCTTATTAACAGGTGCCTGGTTGGGGGGGGGGGTAATGAGACAGTTGTCTAGATATGGAAATACCTGGAATCCCTGCAGTCTCAAGTGAGCAGCTACTACTGCCATGCATTTGGTAAACACCCCGGGGGCTGTATTGAGGCCAAAGGGCAGAGCTCTGAACTGGTAGTGACTGACTCCCAGCTGAAAGTGTAAATACCTTTTGAATTGTCTGTTCATCTTTATGTGATAGAATGCATCCTGAAGGTCTGTTGCACACATCCAGTCCTTGCCCAGAAAAGGGAGAATGGACTGAACAGTTACCATCCAAAACTTTGTGCCGAACTGAGTTGTTCAAGGTACTGAGATCCAAAATTGATCTCCAGTCCCCTGCTTTCTTTGGTACTAGAAAGAATCTTGAGTAAGTTCTGGATTCTATCTGGTCTGGCATGACCTCTTGGATGACCTTTCTTAGCATTTGTATTTGAATTGCTGCTTCTTTCCTCTGATTGGGTGAAACATCAGGAATTTTTCATTTAGTTGGAGGTAGAAGGGAAAAGGGTATTATATAACCTCTGTAAATAATCCTCTGTAACCAAGTATCTTTTGTTACGTCTAGTCAGACTCTCTGGTGCTGAGATAGTCGACCCCTGAATGCCTGTAGAGGTGGACAATCAAGCCTCCTTTTAGGAGCGCTGGTAGAGTCCGTCAGAGAATCAGTCTCTGGACCCCTGGTTTTGTGGGCCTCCTCTGCCATGGAGTCATCATCGTCCATTATAGTTTCAATCTCTGCCCTAGGGTAACTTTCTCCACATGACCTTGAAAAGACCCTGGAATTTCCTGAGCCACATCTTCCGACCACCACATTGATTCCTGAAAAAGGATCTTTGAAGGGGTCAAAAAAGTACGCTCACTGCACAGCAGGTCTTTCCATTCTTCTCATACCTGGATAATGTGTCCTTCACTTTGAGGCCAGACAAGGAAGTGCCATCAAAGGGAGCATTGACGAACAAGGACTGCAAAATCACGTAAGCACATCCAGGCATGCCTCCTGATGGAAATGTCTGAACCTGCTGCCCTTGAGGTGCCTTCTGCTGCATGCAAAATAAGCCTCATGGATGAATTTGAGACAGATTAAAGGATAGCCAACTGAGAAGCCATAAATGATTGGACCTCTTCAGAAATGGTTCCTGAAAGGAAAGTTGAGAGTTCTTTGATCAAATCACTTTGCAACCTAGTTAAATGTGCCAAGTAGTTCAGAGACCTAAGGGAAAAAGTTGCTGAAGCATATACAGCCTTCCCTAACCTGTCCATCATCCTAGACTCCCTGTCAAGGGGATAAACAGAGAAACTTTGTTCAGCAAGTTCCTTCCTGATGGCCACCACCCCAATTATGGCATCCTTGGGTACCCCTTTACCTCCAAAATTCCTTCCTTGTAGGTGGAGCTAGAGTCCTATATTGCCTTCTGGGTATCAGTTCAACTGTGTCAGGCTGTTTCTGTGCCTGTCAAGAGACCAAATCAATGAGCTTATCAGCAGGCAGAGTAACCCAAGAGGTAGATGGGCTAGCTCCAAACGCCTACAGAAATAATGGCTCCTCACGTGAAGGTTTGCTGGAAGTCCAACCACCTCTCTGTTTCAGGATCTCAAGGATGTATCCAAATGAGATGTCCTCTGGAGGTAATCATGGGGGCACTTCATCTTCATTGAAGTCCATATCCTCAGTGACTGACTCTTGAGGACAGTATAAGTGCCTCCTCTTACAGCTCCTCTTCCTAGGGACCTCCTCAGTGGGGCATTCTGTGGAGGGGTTGGAAGAAACTGTAATACCCTGCTGGGTAGTCTGCAGTCTGGAGGTCTTGGGCTGGCTGCCCTTGTGGCGATGAATGATGAGGCTCTAAGCTTATAGACATCTGGGAAATGGATTGGAACTCCAAGGGGGTTGGATCCATCAGTCCTGTCGAAACAGAGAAAACCCTCTTCACAACCCGAAAGGCCGACCTCCTCAGAGTGAGAGAGAAGACAGGCTTCTGGACCATTGTCTCCTCCCACCCCGAAAGCAATCTCCCCAAGGAGGAAGGCAAAGCCTAGCTATCCAGTGCTGAAGCACCAGATCTGACATTGAAGCTCTGGCCTCTGAGAGTCCTCTGGATCTGAAAAAGTCAAAACCAGAGCACTCATAGTCGGGTTTGGATGCAAGCCTGATTGACCTCGAAGACCTGGATCCAGGGATTTTGAAGCAACAAGGGAAATCAGAGAAGGAGTGTGAGAGGGTGGAGTGGTCAGTAGATGGGTTTTTTTACCTGAACTGGTAGGAGCCGATAACACAGCCATCTGGAACTAAAAATGATTGGATAGATAAGTGATGTATAATGTTTGCAACTAAAACTAGGTTAATATAGTTTCTTTTCATTTATATAAATGTATGATTGCCTGTGGCATAAGAGATAATTTAATGAAGATGTTTCTTGTTAAAAAAAATCAGTAAACTCTGATACCACTTTAGGCATAAAAGAAGGCATTAGTTCTCAAAGAAACCCTGTTGAAAATGAGATAAGGATGACTCACGAAAAGAACTTGCAACTCAGATACCCTTCTTGCCGTGGTCAGAGCAATCAGTAAAATTGTTTTCCACGTTAAGAACCTCAGCCAGGTTAACCATTTCAAATGGAACAAATCATTGATAGCTTCTCTAACACAAAATTAAGATAATGCATTGAAAAAGGGATATTCTTGGTCAGACATGCTGAAATGTCCATTAAATGAACATTGACGGAGGAAAAGGCCATACTGCCTGCACTTTAACAAAGTTGTTTTTGTGTTTAAATTACCTGTTTAACTGTTGTAGGCTACACACTCAAGTGTGATAGCCATTTCTGTGCAATTTAAAGTGTTTTTTTGATTGTATCTGCTTTATTTTCTGAAAAAAACAAACAAACAATATATATATATATATATATATTTTTTTGTTTTCCCACCTTTCTAAGCTAGCATAGTCCATTTTCCAGGTTAGTGCTGAATTCAGGGCTGTGTTACAAGTTTCTGTGTTTGCCCATACCTTACTTGGATAGAAGGAAGTTTCTCTGTTCACTGTGAAAGAGGGAGCTTTGAGCAACCTATCTGTCCCTGGAGGAGTGGTTTCAGCCCAGAAATTAGTAGTTTATTGGCCATTTCAGGCTAATTTCTCTCTCTCTTTCATTTCCCTGCTATAAAACCCGCATTTGCAAGGTTTTTGTGCTAGTATACAGCTCCGCAAGCTCCTGCCTGATGCCCTGCAGAGTTCTACAGCAGCAGAGAGACAAAAGAGACTTTGGAGTGATTAAGTATTTATGATCAACAACGCTGAGATTCATATCAAAAATAAGTATAACTGTAACTCTGAACGTATTATTTATTGTGCCCTCTGTAACCTATGTGATTGTTTTTACATTGGAAAAACTGATAGAAAATTTAAAAATAAAATATATGAACATTAGTATGAAATAAGAACAGGCAAAGAGACAAATACTTTGTATAAACATACCTCAGAGAACAGTGACCACACTTTTATTAATTTTGTTGTTATTGATGGTGTCACAATGGATATCAGGGGAGGTGGATGGTCTGCCTTACTAGAAAAGAAAGAATTATACTGGCAGTTGTTATTAAATGCGAACAACTTGCCAGGTTTAAATGAATCCCTCTCCATTAATCCCCTTTTAAATTGAGAGCTTTAAACAGATGATTATTTATTTATATATTCATTCATTGCTCTCTTAAAAATTGTGAAGTGGATGATCTTTTTTGTATATTTTCTATATATTTTTTTATATCTATTAACATGTGTTTAACATTTTGTCATTGACATCACAGTTTGTATTGCCCTTTTAAATTTTTGTTACTTAGTGGGAGTGGCTACTATCATGTGAAGCACAAAGGTAGTCTTTAAAATGTGTTCTGTGTTTGATTTTAATTTGTCTGATGAAGTTCTTTTATTGAGGACAAAAGCGCTTACCAGCTTTCTATTCTCTTATAATAAACTTTATTTGCTTTACTTTGTGGACTACCAGCATTTTCTACAGCATCAATATACCAGCGGTTTTATTGTGGAGTATTTGGTTCACACACGTCTGCAGTTTGGTCAGTAGTTTCTTTCTGTTTTTTGGTGCTTACTTGTAGATCTGACCATAAAGTAATCACTCTGGATATCCACATTCCGCCACCACCCCCGGTCAAAGAAACCACCGTGAAAAACTTTTCAAAAAAAAACTTCACGTTACTTAAGACTGAGGTGGGAAGTTTCAAAGCCCCCATGCTAAAGGATAACGCTGTCCAAGCTGCAAAATCCTTTACTAATGCACTTTATGGTCCCCTACAAGAATGCATGGATCATGTTATCCCAAACAAAACCAAGACTCACTCCTCCAAGAAAAGGAAACCAGTCTGGCGGACCCCTGCCATAAACAAGCTATACAATAGAAGGAGAAAACTAGTACAGAAAAGAGTAAAATCCCAAGAAGGGAAGACAACCCTGATCAGTATCAGCATGAAACTACATTCTCTCATAATATCGTCCAAGGCTAGCTTTGAAAGAAAAATTGCCATGAACTCCAAAGATAACCGCAAGGCATTCTTTAGCTATGTCAAGAATCTAAGTGGCAATTCTCAGATCTGCTTGGAGTTAGTGCAGAATGGCACAAAATACACTGAACTGACTGATATAGTCAACATCCTGGCAGACAGGTTCAATGCAAACTTCACCCCCTCAAGGGCCATAACTATACCAGAAGAATGTAGTGCCCCTGAAATCACAGACACAGCATAAAAAAACAGCATCAATGGGACCAGACGGTGTCCCAGGCTGTGTCCTACATGAGCTCAAAGATGAACTAACCCCTCATCTAAACACACTGTTTAAACTCAGCCTCTCCCCAGGCTATGTGCCCATAGAGTGGCGCACAGCAACAGTTATTCCACTCCACAAAGGTGGAGCCACAACGGATTCCAGGAATTATCACCCTATAAGTCTGACTAGCTTGATCTGCAAAGCTATGGAATGCATCATCATGGATCTCATTAACAGAGACATTGGAAACCTCCAAACACTGGACCCTAACCAGTTTGGCTTTGTTAAGGGCAGATTAGGCTTCATAAACCTGGTGGACTTTGAGACAGTTACCAAGGCTATAGATGAGGGAAAGGTGGTCCACACAGCCTACCTAGACCTTGCAAAGGCCTTCAACACCATTCCCCACTCAGTTATTATAGACAAGCTCACCAGCCTGAACATAAACCCCTACGTCATGAGATGGGTTGCAAACTGGCTCACGGACAGAACCCACATGGTAAGAGTTGAGGAAACTAGGCCTGACTCTAAACCGGTTACAAGTGGCATTCCCCAGGGCTCAGTCGTAGGACCCCTCCTGTTCGGCATATACTTCTCAGAGGTACAGGCAAGTACAGGAGGACTATGGCTGACCAAGTTTGTAGACGACTGCAAACTAGGGGCTATAATTGACACTCCAGCTGACACAGACATCCTCCAAAAGGGTCTCACTGAGACAGATACCTGGTGTCAAAACCATGGCCTCAAGCTAAATGCCAAAATGTGCATAGTCATCCTCTTTGGAAAAAACAAAGTGCCCACAAACTATCACATAGGTGGTAGCCCCCTAAATATGGAAAACATAATAAGGGATCACAGGACCCAAGTAGATAGTAACCTCTCCTTTGATAATCACATTGCCAAAGTGGTTAGAAAATCCTTCTGTGTGGCCCACCTAATCACAAAAGGGTTTGCATCCAGATCGAAAGAGGTCATTGGGCCCCTCTACGCATCACTCATCAGACCCATCATAGAGTACAATGCTCCATTTGGGATGTACCTTACAAGACACCTGCAACAACTGGAAAGACCACAGAAGTACCTCACCAAGAGGACCACTGGCCTCAAGCAGATGCCCTATGCAGCTCGACTGAAGAAACTCCAGCTGTCCTCGGTTGCATACCGCCTACTCAGAGGTGATCTCTGCCTGACATACAAGGCCATGTCCAACCCAGAATTGATGGACATGCTCCACCTAAAGAAAACCATATCCCCTCGAGCCACATGCTCCAGGGATCTAAACCTCACCACAACAATAAATAGGACGTGCTGGGGGGATAGATTCCTGTCCCAGAGACTTCCCATGCTCTGGAACAAGATTCCAGTCTACATTAGGCAGAGCTTCTCACTAACCCTCTTCAAAAGAAACCTTGACGAGTGGATGGGAAACAGAAAGTTTACCCCAGGGATCACTTCAATGGCTGTGCTGGACAGAGGCACAGGGAAGTAATCTAAGGGGGTTGTGAAAGCCAACACATTCTGGCTAGGCTTATAAATGCCTTCAGGCAGATAGCCTAGTACCTACCTATGAACCTAAGGATAGTACCTACCTATGAACCTAAGGATAGTAACTGACACAAGTATTGTGAAACCAGAGAAGAACAAGCCCTACACGGGTGCTGGTCATGCTGTTGGCATTAGCTAAAAACCTTTTCCATTTGCTAATGTAGGATTTACAGTAGCAGGCTTTCTTGCCTTCATTTGTACCCACTGCTTATCCTCCATAAACAGGTACCTAAAGGGAATTAAGAACATCATCCAGGCAGTCAATTGAAGTTGAATGGGGTAACAACCACCCCCTGTTTTTCTGTGAATAGATCTAGTCATTGAGGAAGCTTGTTGTATTAGTTACCCCTGGCTATTTCCAAAAAAAGGGAAAATTATTGTTGCCTCGGCCCAAAGGTAGTCACCATAGTGATCTTGGGGGATTCCTTCTAAATCTTCAGAAATACTCTGGATATTAATGAAAAGGATGGAAAAGCATACAAGAACATTCCTATTTAAAGAAATGAAAATACATCTGTCTCCCAGCCCTTCTTGCTTGGAGTCCTGGAGCAGAAACGTGCCAGCTGATTTTGCTTCCTCTGTGAACACAGGTCTACTTGAGGAACTCTCCACAGATAAATCAAATCTTGAAGATCCCGCTGATCTAGTTTCCATTCATGAGGATGTGCCCTTGACCTGCTCAGCTTATCTGCCACACAACTATGCTCTGACAGAACATTGGATACCTGTAGAGTGAGATTCTACTGTTGGGTGGAAGGTTGGCATAATAGTTAACGTATTTACCTTAAAATTACAAGGTGCAGGGTTTGATTTACACATGGGGTAATTGGCTAGGTTTAAAATGGCCCACAAGAGCAGTTAACCTAGTACTAACCCATGACTCTATATACCTATTAAGCCATATCCTAAGCTAATATGCCTAGTCTGCAGGGGAGTATGACCTAGTTCCCCTGTGCTTGTTGTGTACTAAATGACTGTTATAATATCTGTAACAACTTGAAGAGGTCCTGGGAACCAAAGATAAAACTCCAGCTTTTCTCTGTCTCATATCATCTATTAAGAGGTGATCTCTGCTTGACTTGCAAAGCCATGTCTGATCCAGCCCTGTTAGAAATGTTACACCTAAAGAAATCCCAATCCCTCCACACCACATGCTCCAGGGACCTCAACCTCAGTACCACAATTAGCAGAACATGCTGGAGGGACAGGTTCATAACCCAGAGACTGCCCATGCTCTGGAATAGACTTCCTATACATGTCAAACAGAGCACCTCACTAGCCCTTTTCAAGAAAAATCTTGATGAGTGAATGGGAAATAGAAAGTTCACCCTGGGAATCACTCCATTGGCTCTACTTGATATGGGCACCGGGAACTAATGGCAACATGATGCCAGGGCACTTCTATGGGCTAGGCTTGTAAAGGCTCCAGGGCCATTGGCCTAGTACACTTCAAAGCACTCAACTCTCATAGGTTCATAGATCAGGGCAAGTGGCACTTATAGGTTCATAGGTAGGTACTAGGCTATTGGCCCTAGGGCCTATATAAGCCTAGCCAAAACGTACCCTGGCTTTCGCCACCCAAGAAAATTATTTTCCTGTGCCACTGTCGAGCACAGCCACAGAAGTGATCCCTGGGGTGAATTTCCTATCTCCCATCCAGTCATTAAGATTTTTCTTGAAGAGTGCTAATGAGGAGCTTTGTTTGATATAGATAGGTAGTTTGTTCCAGAATATGGGAAGTCTCTGGGACAGGAATCTATCCCTCCAGTAGTTTCCGTTTATTGTGGTGACAAGGTTTAGGTCCCTAGAGCATGTAGCTCGGACGGATTGGGATTTCTTTAAGTGGAGCATGCCCAAAAAGTCTGGGTTTGACATAGCTTTGTGTGTTAGGCAGAGATCGCCTCTGAGTAGGCGATATGTGACTGAGTAAAGCTGCAGTTTTTTGAGACAGTCTGCGTAAGGCATCTGTTTGAGGCCAGTAAACCTCTTTGTGAGGTATTTCTGCGGCCTTTCCAGTTGTTGTAGATGTCTTGTGAGGCACATAACAAAAGGGGCGTTTTACTCTATTATGGGTTTAATGAGTGACGAGTAGAGGGGAACAATGACCTCTTTTTTCCTGGATGAGAAACCTTTTATGATGAGGTGTGCCACATCGAAGGATTTCCTGACTACTGTGGCAATGTGATAATCAAAGGAGAGACTAATGTCCACCTGTGTCCCAAGGCCTTTTATCACACTTCCGGTTAAGTAGACTACTGCCTATGTGGTAGTTTATGGGTACAGAGTTTTTACCAAAAGGGATGACAATGTACTTTTTGGCATTGAGCTTGAGGTCATGGCTTTGATACCAGGCATCTGTCTCAGCGAGGCCCTTTTGTAGGATGTCCATATCTTTTGGAGTTTTGATTATGGCTCCTAGTTTGAAGTCATCTGCGAACTTCGTTAGCCAAAGACCTTCTGTGTTAGCCTGTACTTCAGAGAAGTAGATACCAAACAGGAGAGGACCCAGGACTGAACCCTGTGGTACTCCACTTGTCACTGGTCTGAAGTTGGATTTGGAGTCTGCTACTTTCACAATGTGGGTTCTGTCAGTGAGCCAGTTGACAACCCATCTTGTGACATAGGGATTTATACCTAGTTTAGTTATCTATAATTCCAGAGTGAGGGATGGTGTCGAAAGCCTTGGTGAGATCTAGATAGGCTGTGTGAGCCACCTTACCCTCATCTACAGCTTTGGTGACCGCTTCAAAGAAGTCTATCAGGTTTAGGAGACATGATCTGTCTTTTACAAACCCGAACTGGGTGGGGTCCACAGTTTGGAGATTGCCACTGTCATTGTTTATAAGTTCCATGATGATACTTTCCATAGCCTTGCAGACCAGGCTCGTCAGGCCAATGGTGGGGTAGTTTCTGGGATCCGTAGTGGCTCCCCCTTTGTTGAGTGGGATAACCGTCTCCGTGCCCCATTCAGTGGGCACATAGCCTGAGGTCAGGCTATGATTGAACATGGTACTTAGGTGGGGTGGGCACATAGCCTGAGATGAGGCTATGATTGAACATGGTACTTAGGTGGGGTGCCAGTTCGTTCTGTAGTTCATGTAGAATGCAGCCTGGGATGTTGTCAGGTCCCATGGATGCTGTGTTCTTGGCTTTGGAAGAGTGTTTTTTTTTTTACCTGTGCAGCCATGATTATTGCATTCTTCCAGTATAGAGATGGGCCCTTTAGGGGATGAGAGGGGGGGGGTAAAGGTAGCACTGAACCTATCTGCCAGGATGTTGGCAATATCAGTTGGGTCTGTATATTTAGTGCCATTGTGCTGTAACTCAGAGCAGATCTGAGTGTTGCCATTGAGATTCTTGACATAGCTATAGAATGCTTTGTGGTTGTCTTTAGAGTCAGTGGCGATTTTGTTTTCGTAACTAGCTTTGCAGGATTTTATGAGGGATCTCAGCTTCTTACTGAGGCTGACCAGGGACTTCCTCCAAACATGGGAGTTTACTCTTTTTTTTTGCAACAGCTTCTTTCTTCTGTTGTAGAGTTTGTTTATGGCAGGGGACCACCAGATTGGCTTCCTTTTTTTGGAGGATAGCATTTTGATTCTGTTAGGGATTGCACAATCCATGCACTTGTGTAAGTGCTTATAAAGTGAATTTGTGTAGGATTCAGCAGTCATACCTCTATTGTCTGTCAGCATGAGTGTCGTGAAATTTGCCACTTCTGTCTTAAGAAGCATGAAGTTGGCTTTGGAGAAATATTTATGATAGTTTCCCTAATGGGGGGTGGGGGAGGGATGTGGATGTCTAGGGTGATTAGCTTGTGGTCGGATCTGACCAACAAGGAATTGACCTCTGGTGTGGAGCACCAGTTGCCGATGTTGGTAATAATCAGGTCTAAGATATTGCTGTCCCTGGTAGGGGTGTGGATAAGTTGATCCAAGGCATTGGAATTTATGAATTCCAGAAAACGTTGAGCACAAGAGTTGCTACATGAGTAATTTTCCCAGTTAATGGTGGGGTAGTTGAAATCACCCATTATTAGGGTGTTAGGTTGTACCCTAATATTTTCCAGTGTATCAAGAAATGAGGAGTGGGAATCCTGGGGCATGGTGGGGGATCTGTAGCAAGCTACAGTTTGGATTGCGGTCTTGCCCAGAGTTAGTTTCTCTTGGATAATCTCGGTTGCATTATGCTGAGCAACTAACCTGGAGGTATGGATATCCTTAATGAATATGGACACGCCTCTGCCTTTAGTGTTTTGGTCCAGGTTAGGTGGCCAAAAGGTGTGGTATGAATTTTAGCCTGGTAATGCAGGGGTACTGTCTGGAGCCTTGAACCAGGTCTCTGTCACTGCACAGATGTCGATGCTCTCCATTTTAAGGAGTGCCTCGAGTGAGTGCATTTTGAGGTTTAGACATCTAGCATTGAGTAGCAATACCCTCAGATTTTGCTTGCTTGTACCTGTTACAGTGGTGAATTTGTCATTTGAACCTTTCCTAAAAAAGGCACTATAGGGTTGGCTAGAGCCTTAGCTAGTATCCGGAATCCCAGGGGTGACAGGTGCAAGCCATCTCTGGCAAAGCATTGTGGTTTGTCGATCATGTCATCCCATGCAGACAGATACTGGATCCCCTTAGAATGACACCAGAAGCTTAGCCAATTGTTGAAATCAATCATTTTGTCCTTGTACTGTGGTATCATTCTGGGTGATGACAGGATGCTACTCAGGGCTAGGGTCATACCTGCCCGGGCTACAAGATCGGACAACTCTTCCATGTCCCTTTTCATGTAGTCCAGGGAGGTAGGTCTCAGGTCATTCACACCAACATGGACAATGACAGAGCCATATTTGTACTTGTGGAGTGACCTGAGTGCATGCGTTATGTGGCGGATCCTGGCAACCGACAGGCAGCTGACAATAACTTTCTCCTTGTTTAGCCTTGGTGAATGGAACATCAGTGTACCTGACTATAGAGTCACCTATGGCCACAGGAAGGGGAACAAGGCTTGGTGAGACCAGTAAGGAGCAATGAGGATCAGGGTACTCTTCAACAGTTTTGCTTTCTGAATCACTTTTGGAATGAGAGGAAAGGGTGGAAAAGCATAAAGGAGTCCCAGAGGCCATTTGTGGACCAGAACATCCCTGGGTGACATCCCTGGATAGGGAATTAAGGCAAAGTAGCTGCTGCATTTGGTGTTCATGTACATGGCAAATAGGTCACAGCAAGGCTGGCCCCATTTGTGGAAAATCTCTTCTGCAACTTCTGAATTCAGGGACCAGTTGTGAGGCATCAGCATTGCTCGACTGAGTTTGTCTGCTATCACATTGGACTTCCCCGGGATGTGCATTGGTACCAGAAAGCATTGAGTGTCCATCACCCATTTCCATACTCTTAAAGCCTCTTGACAAAGTGGATAAGATTTGGTTCCCTCTTGCTTGTTTATGTACCACACTACAGATTCTGATTGAATCGCAGTTGTCCCAGTGGGAAGAGAACTGTGAAGTGTTTGCAACGCATATAGCACCGCTGTAATCTCCAGAACATTTATGTGCAAGTGGTTCTCGCGATCCTGCCAAGTACCTTGGGCCATCATTCCCAGATAATGCCCCCCCACCCTATCTGGGAGGCGTTCATGGTCAAGACTGAATTTACTTGAGGGGGAGTAAGTGGATGACCTAGATGAAGTTGATCCATATGTAACCACTATGTTAGATATTTCTTGCAGGAGTTTGTGATGAGTATTTGTTAAGACAGGGGGAGATCCTGCATTGATGACTGGGCAAATGGTAGCCACTGAAGAACTCTCATGTGCAGACGGGCTAGGGGCATTAAGAGAATGGTGGAAGCCATAGTCCCTAGGACCTGAAGGATTATCCTGGCCTGTACTTTGTCTCTGTTCAGCAAGAATCTGACTTGGTTGTGCAACGATTCTATCCTCTCTGGTGTCAGTTTGGCTGTCATGGTGGTTGTTCATAGGTTCATAGGTTCATACTAGGCTATCTGCCCTAGGGCATTTATAAGCCTAGCCAGAGTGTGTTTGGCTTTCGCCACCCATTTTAAATTAATTTTGCTATGCCTTTTTTTGAGGTTAGTATACTGTGCCTCTGTCTAACAGTGACACAGAAGTGATAGCCGGGGTAAACCTACAATCTCCCATCCACTCATCAAGATTCCTCTTGAAGAGAGTCAATGTGGGACTCTGCCTAACCTGGACTGGGATTTTATTCCAGAGTGAAGGGAGCCTCTGGGTTATGAATCTGTCCCTCCAGCATGTCCTATTTATTTCAGTGCTGAGGTTCAAGTCTCTCGAGCATAGCTCGATGGGATTTGGATTTTCTGAGGTGCAGCATGTCCATTAATTCCGGGTTGGACATGGCTTTATACGTCAGGCACAGATCGCCTCTGAGCAGGCGGTATGCCACTGAGTAGAGCTGGAGTTTCTTTAACCGGGCAGCATATGGCATCTGTTTGAGCCCTTTGATCCTCTTGGTGAGGTACTTTTGGGGTCTTTCCAGTTGCTGCAGGTGTCTGGTAAGGTACATCCCAAAAGGGGCATTGTACTCAATTATGGGCCTGATGAGGGATGAGTAAAGAGGCACGATGACCACCGCTGATCTAGATGTGAATCCCTTCATGATTAGGTGGGCTATATAAAATGTTTTTCTAGCCACTTTGGCCACGTGGTTGTCAAATGAGAGATTGCAATCAACTTGGGTCCCCAGGTCCCTAATTACTTCTTCTGTACTTAATGGATTACCACCTATGTGGTAATTTGTGGGCACTTTGTTTTTGCCAAAGGGGATGACTATACACTTTTTGGCGTTTAGCTTGAGGCCATGGCTCTGGCACCAGTTGTCTGTTTCTATGAGGCCCTTTTGGAGGATGCTTGTGTCGGCTGGAGAGTTGATTATGGCTCCCAGTTTGCAGTCATCTGCGAACTTGGTCAGCCACAGTCCTTCCGTGTTGGCCTGTACCGCCGAGAAATATATACCGAACAAGAGAGGTCCCAGGACTGAGCCTTGTGGGACGCCACTTGTAACTGGTTTGGAGTCTGACATGGCTCCAGCAATTCTAACCATGTGGGTTCTGTCCTTGAGCCAGTTTGCAACCCATCTAGTGACATAGCTGGTGAGCTTATCTATAATGCCCGAGTGGGGTATTGTATCGAAGGCTTTTTTCGACCAGGTTTAAGAGGCAGGATCTGCCCTTAACAAAGCCAAACTGTGTAGGACCCAGTGTCTGTAGGTCCCCAATATCTTTATTTATGAGGTCCATGATGATCCTTTCCATAGCTTTGCAGACCAAGCTAGTCAGGCTTATGGGGCGATAGTTTCCAGGATCCGTTGAGGCACCACCTTTGTGGAGAGGGACCACTGTTGCTGTACGCCACTCTTTGGGTACATATCCTGTAGTAAGGCTAAGATTGAACAGTAGTTTTATGTTTGGGTTTAGCTCTTCTTGGAGTTCATGTAGGACGCAGCCCGGGACACCATCTGGTCCCATTGATGCTGTGTTTTTGCTTTGGAGAGGGCGGCTCTTACCTGAGCATCTGAGATGTCAGGGGGGCAGCACTCTGTTGGGATAGATATTTGCCCTTTTGGTGGGGAGAGGGGGGAGAAGTTTGCGCTGAACCTGTCAGCTAGGATGTTGGCAATGTCTGTGGGTTCGGTGTATTTTTTGCCATTTTGGACTAATTCTGAGCATATCTGGGAATTACCACCCAGGTTCCTAACATAACTAAAGAAAGCCTTGTGATTATCCTTAGTGTCCTTTGCAATTTTTCTCTCGAAGCTGGCCTTAGATGATTTTATGAGTGCCCGTAGTTTTTTGCTAATACTGATCAGAGATGCCTTCACTTTTTGGGATTTTGCTCTATCATGTAGTAGCTTCCTCCTTCTATTGTATAGTTTGTTTATGGCTGGGGTCCACCAGACAGGACGTCTGCCTTTGGAGGATTGGGTCTTGGTTTTATTTGGGATTGCATGATTCATGCATTCCTGAAGGTGTTCATAGAATGCGTTTATAAAGGATTCTGCGGTCTGGGCCGTATTTTCCACAGGCCCGGGGGCTTTGAAGGATTCCAACTCGGTTTTGAGGCATGTGAAATTTGCTTTAGAGAAGTTTTTCACTGTGGTTTTCTGGGCAGGGGGTGGGGTCAGGATGTGAATATCCAGTGAGATTAGTTTATGGTCTGATCTTACCAGTGAGGGATACACTTCTGGTCTGGAGCATAGTGTCCCCATGTTGGTGATGATCAGGTCCAGTATGTTTTCCCCTCTTGTGGGAGTGGTAACAAGTTGTTCCATAGCATTTGAGTTTATAAATTGTAGGAACCTTTGGGCTAGGGTGTTGGAGCTAGAGTAATGCTCCAAGTCTATGTTTGGGTAGTTGAAGTCGCCCAATATAATGGTGTTTGGAGAGACCTTCATATTTTCCAGTATTCTCAGGAAGGCCAAGTGGGGTTACAGTGTTTGGGAGGGTGGTCTGTAGCAGGCTATAAACTGGAAGGCAGTTTCACCCACAGTTAGTTGCACATGGATAGTCTCTGATGCTTCGTGCTGTGCCACCAACCTGGAGGTGTGGGTATCTTTGACTAATATTGATACTCCCCCTCCTTTTGTGGTTCGGTCCAAGTTTTGGGGCTGAAAAGCATGGTATGAGGTATAACCTGGTAGTGCTGGGGTGCTCTCGGGAGCCTTGAACCAGGTTTCTGTTACTGCACAGATATCGATGTTCTCCATGCTAAGGAGAGTTTTGAGTGCATGCATCTTGAGGTTTAGACTTCTGGCGTTGAGTAGCATTACTCTTAGTTTCTTATCCCTTGTGATACCTATGGAGGTGGGTTTGTCTTTTGAGCCTTGCCTAAAAAAGGCACTATGGGGGTAGCAAGAGCCTTTGCCAATATCCGAAAGCCCAGGGGTGACAGGTGCAAGCCGTCCCTAGCGAAGCATCGTGGCTTGTCGAGCATGTCATCCCAGGCTGACAGGCATTGGATCCCCTTTGAATGACACCAACACTTAAGCCAATTGTTGAAATTGATCATCTTGTCTTCATATTGTGGCATCATTCTTGGTGAGGGTAAGATGCTACTCAAGGTCAGGGTCATACCGGCCTGGGCTACATGCTCAGAGAGCTCCTCTATGTCTCTTTTCATGTAGTCCAGGGAGGTACGTCTCAGGTCATTCACACCAGCATGGACAATGACCGAGTCATATTTGTACTTGCCTTGGAGTGACCTCAGTGCTTGTGTTATGTGGCGGATCCTAGTGCCCGACAGGCAGCTCACCGTGACCTTCTCTTGTTCAGCCTGGCGAGCGGGACGTCAGTGTGCCTGACGATAGAGTCACCTATTACAAGTGTATCAGGTGTGTTGTTTAGCCTTAAGGGCTGTGACTGTTCGGCACACTGGCTTTGTGAGCTATGTGTTGCACGTGTTTTGTTTTGGGGTAGCGGTTGCTTGGGTGTCTGCTTTGGAGGTCTCTGCTGCTTAGGCAGATTTTTATTTAGAGCCTCCGAGTATGTTTTTGTGTGTTTATGTGTTTGGTTTGTTGTCGTGGTAGGTCTATGTGAGACTGGAATTGTAGTGAGTGTGGTTTCCTTCTCCTCCTGACTGGTTACACCAGTACTGAGTTGAGAGAACTTAGCCTCCAGTTTGGCTGTATGGTTGCATCTCTCACATGTGTTGGAATTTGTTGGGAGGAGGAGAGGGTTGTCTGTGTACATGAGGCAGTTGTAACATTGCCTCAAGATTCCCAGATTCACCAGCTGGACTAGGGAGGAGATTGGCAACTGACCTTTGGACATGCTAGAATAGTACTGGGAATTCCTTTATAATTGAAAAAAAGGGCCAATGGGGAACAAGGTACTCAAGGGGAGTTTGTGAGGGTGTAGTGCTTTTAATTTTTTAGAGCTGACTTATATAATTGCTTTAGTGAGCAAGTGCCAGGTAACTTAAATGCAATGTGTTACAGGTAACTTAAATGCAAAAATGACAAACAGTAACTTTCTTTCAAGTGAAACAAGGAAATAAGTACAGTAAGCAATGCAGATATCACTAGGGATCCACAGAAGTGCTAAAAGGCTGCGTTTTAGGTGGAATTAGCGTTTCAGGGAAATAAACAACAAGCATACAAATAAAGGTAGATTCAGCAGGCCTGGATCTAGTCTATGCTACAGCAAACAAGGTGTACCAATTTCAGTAAGAAACAGTTAGAATATGCAGGCACTATAAGCCTCTAACCAGAAATTCCCTGCTCAGAAGGGCAGAGTCCAGCCTCTCCTCCCACAAGAGTGCAGACCGCAATCCTTCTTAACGTAAAATAACTGGCCTGAAGCCCAAGTGCTTAAACCAGAACTAATACACTTTTAGAATAACAGACACTGAGCTCTCAATCAGCAGTTCCCAACTTAGAAGGAACTCTGAGCCTAAGAATACAATGCTCTGCGATGGAGATAAGGCTGATGTTTTTTAGGTTTATTGTAATACCTAATCTGACGCACAAGGATAGAGTCTCGTCCCTGGTTCTGATTAGTTGGTGCTTGGTGGTAGCAGCGAGGAGCCAGTTATCTAGGTACGGAAACACCTGGAATCCTTAACATCTCAGTTGAGCCATTACCACTGACATGCATTTGGTGAATACTCTGCGGGCTGTAGCGAGACCAAAGGGCAGTGTTCGAAATTGAAAATGACTGGCTCCCAGCCGAAAGCGTAGGTGTCTTCTGGAGCACCTGTTCATTTTGATGTGGCAGTACACTTCTTGAAGATCTGTTGAACACATCCAATTGTCTTTCCCGATAAAGGGAAATATCGACTGCAGAGTGATCATTCAGACCTTCGATTTCTTTACAGACTTGTAGAGTTTGCTGAGATCTAGGATTGATCTCCAGTCCTCTGTCTTTTTTGGAACTAAAAAGAATCGTAAGTTTCGGATCCTATTTGCTTTGTGGGGACTTCTTGGATGACTCTTTTTTTCCAGCAACAAGATGACCTCTGTTGTTGTATTGTCTAATTGAATGGGTAGTACGTCTGGTAGAGACCAGTTTACCAGGGTATTGGTAACAAGGAGAATAAGGTAACGTCTAGAAATTAAGGTTTGTACCCAACGATCTTGGGAAATCTGTAGCCAGGCACTTAGGTACAGTGAAAGGCGACCCCCGACTGCCTCCAGAGACGGACAGTCGGGCAACCCCTCAGGGGCGATGGAAGGGACGATCAGAAAAAGTATCTCTGTCTCCCTTAAGTTGCGGACCTCCTCTGCCATGAGGGCCATGTCTTCCATTATATCCTATGCCTTTGTCTCTAGGGGAGGGTTGACCTTGTGCCTGAGGGAAACCTTTTTGGGATTTATGGAACCACATTTTCCCTCCTCTTTGACCCTTGGGATAGGGTCTAGAAAGAAGGGAGAAACAGACTCCGACAGCAGATAAGGTTTTCCCTTCCTGCTCGCACCTGGGCAAAGTCTCTCTTACCTGCGGTCCAAAAAGAGTTGAACCATCAAAGGGGATGTTGGTAAAGAAAGACTTAAAGGATTCTGTGAAGTTACATAGACGCATCCAGGAATGTCTCCTAAGAGAAATTCCTGCTGCGGCTGCCCTACTTGCTCCATCTGCTGCATAGGAAATCAGCCTCATGGAGGAGTTAGCTATAGATGTAAGGGTGGAGAGCTGCACAGATACAGTGTCCGTGGATCCTGAAGCTACTGAACCCTGAAGGGTGTCTCCCAACTCCTTCAGGAGATACCTTTGAAGTCTAGTAAAATGGGACAGGTAATTCAGCGATCATAAGGTAAATGTTGCTGTAGAGAAGGTACGCTTTCCATACCTATCCATCATCCTGGACTCTTTATCAGGATGAATATTGAAAGATGTCTCGGACAACTCCTTTTTCATGGCCACTGCTACCACCATAGCATCCACTGGAACTTCCTTAGAAAGAAAGGACTTATCTTTCAGAGCAGTCATAAATTTGTTTGACCTCCTCGGGCCAGGCTCCACTGTGTCTGGGGAGGTCCAGGCTTTCCGGGATATGACCCCCAAGAGTTGGTCATAAGGCGGTGTCACCAAGGAGGTGGAAGGTCGGGAACCAAAGGCCTCAAGGTACACTGATTCATCCTCAGTAGGGTTAGAGGTCTTCCAATCACCCCTCTGTCTAAGGATTTCAAGGATGTCAGCAAAGGAAACATCCTCAGAGGGGGAGCTAGGGGACCCTTCTGACTCATCCAAATCAGTGTCTGACGTGACAGATTCAGGTGAGTCAATGTGCTTCCTCTTGCAAAGACTCTTCCGAGGGAGCTCTCCAGTGGGATCATTTGGGGAGGTCTCACAAGAGGGGACACCTCTAATTGGGGCTGCTGAGTCTCTGGTTCCCTACGCTGAGGGGGTGGCTGGGGAAAAGAGGTTGCTGACAGCTGCTGGTGGGACATCGGGTCCAAAGGCATGGCTTTGGCAGTGGATAAGGATAAAGCTTTCTCTATTGCTTTGAAGGCCTTTCCACCCCGCTCCGAAGAAGACATCTTCTCCGAGGAGATGGAAGTTTGGCTCCGAGCAGGAGGGATAGGTTCCGAAGCAGATGTGGGAACTGAGCTCAGTCCAGCTGAAGCACCGAGAGGGAGGGTTGGTTCCGAAGAAAAAACGGGGTGACTATCCCTCTCGGAGTTGACTCGAGAGTGTCAGCTCCCAGATCCCTCTGCTCCAGACTGAGCTGCTGAGGATAGAGTTATCAGTTCCGAGGAAGCAGGAAGAATTCTCGGTACTGACGGATCTGACACAGAAGAACCCGAAGTGTTTGGCTCCAAGAGTGAAGCAGTCGGAGGAGGAGCAGTAGTCTGGGGTTGGGACGGTTCCGAAGCCTTTGGGTACGGAAGAGCTAACTTTTTTGCCAGAGCCGGGTCACAGAGGAACCTTTTCACCACCCGCTTGATATCCTCATCTGAAATTGTCCTGGAGGAACAGGTGGAGACAGAAGGAGATCTCCACCTTTCTAAAATAGAAGACCTCAGTGTTGGTGAAATAGGATCGCTAACTGGTGAGTGTCTCAATACTGAAGGTTGTCTCGGCACTGAGGAAACCGATGGCACCAAGACAGAAGAAGTAGAATTGGAGCCAGAACTCTTTGGCTCCATCACTTTAGACTTTTAGATGGCGACGATGCTGGAATCAAAGATTTTCTCTTTACAGTTTTGGGAGCTGTCTGACCAAGTTCCAGCTGTTCCTGGAAGGAACTAGTCATAAGACCCCTGTCATTCAATTTGTGTTTTCTCTCATTAAGATCCCTAGTACTGAAGGCATAGCAAAAAGTACAGGGTTCTTGTAAATGAGCCTCTCCCAGACAGTGCACACAGCTAGTGTGACTGTCAGTCAATGACATTTTTTTTGTGAACACTTGTCACATTTCTTGAACCCTGAAGGGAGGTGTTCCTTAGGTTCTCTATCTTTCTCTCTGGACATGCTGACAAGAAACAAGGCTAACAACAATTGCAATAATAGTAATAACACTAACTATAAGTAACAGAAAAGTTATGAAGAGAAGAAAATTATTATTTTTTTTTTTTTATTTAAAGGGAGAAGGACTAGCACTCAGGGAGGAAAGGCCCTCTAATTTAAATGGGTAACTATGGCCCTTTAACTAAAATGGGCCATACAATCCTAAAACAGTGGAATAGGGGATGGAGCACTCAACAAAAATCACACAGGTAATAGAAAACAACTTTTAAGGAAGAAATATGAAGAAAATATGCAAGAAAAAACAAAACTTATCAAAAAATCTTCTACTTAGCCAATGAGCCAGTAAGGAGACAACCTCGAAGCTTTCGCGGCAAACGAAATCTGGGGAATTGCCGTGAGGCACTATGGGATAGGGGTTAGCCTCGAGCCAGTAAAAGCGCTCGAGTTTTAGTATCGGCCGAGTCGGAGCCGAAAATCGGCTCTGAACCCATCCAGCAAGAATTATGGCGAGATAGGACTACATAACATCTCTCAGTTAACCAGAACTCAAGCAACCAGCAAAAAAATATTGAAGAAATACAGTACCGTTTCCATGTTTTGCACTTTCTGTACCCCCCCCCCCCCAGAAACATACCTTATGTTTTTAGAGTTTTTAAAAAAGAAGATAGGAATAAACTGCCGCTCTCCCCAACCTAAGAACAAGTCAAACCAAACAAACAGTACAGGGTACAGTATTAGGCCTGTTTTTAATACCAACTTCTTTCCGCAACCTAAGAAAAAGTCAAAACAAACAGTACAGGGTACAGTATTAGGCCTGTTTCTAATACCAACTTCTTCCCCCAACCTAAGAAAAAGTCAAAACAAACAGTACAGGGTACAGTATTAGGCCTGTTTTTAATACAAACTTCTTCTCCCAACCTAAGAACAACTCCAAACAAACAGTACAGGGTACAGTATTAGGCCTGTTTTTAATACCAACTTCTTCCCCCAACCTAAGACAAAGTAAAAACAAACAGTACAGGGTACAGTATTAGGCCTTTTTTTATTACCAACTTCTTCCCCCAACCTAAGAAAAAGTCCAAACAGTACAGGGTACAGTATTAAGCCTGTTTTTAATACCAACTTCTTCCCCCAACCTAAGAAAAAGTCCAAACAAACAGTACAGGGTACAGTATTAGGCGTGTTTTTAATACCAACTTCTTCCCCCAACCTAAGAACAAGTCAAAACAAACAGTACAGGGTACAGTATTAGGCCTGTTTTAATAGTAACTCTCAAGCAACCAGAAACTACAGTTATCCAGCATGTACCAATCCCTGCGTGTGCTGCTTTACTGAGAGTTTACTGTAGTTGCTTTTTTGCCAGACACCAGAGTTAACCTTTAAAAGTCCTTAACTATGTCTAGGCAATTCAGATCGTGTGTCCCAGCTCAAAAAATCTTATCCTTAGTCATTTGCTCACCCAGTATTTCTGACGAAGTAGTCAGTAGGGAATTTTTAAAATCTGCCAACACAGTCGACTCCCAAAATATATGCTTGCAATAACCTCTTTCATCACACCTCCAATCTGGGGGGTACAAAAATACCGATGCAAACACTTCCAAGGATCCTAAACCTTCTGAATTTTGTTGCACACTTGGAAGCCATGCATATGTCCTCCTATTGTTATGTTGGAAATTGCTTTTCCAGTCTTCCTTCCCAACCTTTTCTAACCACCCCTGACTGATTCTTATAGTTATGCAATGTTTTATGTGCCCAACTAATTACCCCTTTAACAGCAGCTTCTGTTCTTGATTTCACTAAACTGCACCAGAGCAGATCTTTCACTTAAGCTTCCCATATCCATTTCCGTTCGTCTTTACTCGGATATCAATCCCTGCTAGAGAACAGTCTCTAGCCTGCAGTCCAAGTGCATTCTTAGCCTCATCCCACTCTGTTACTTTCCCTCTGTACTGATTAGCTCCAAATACCTTGGTTCCTGTGACAGTTTTCTCCAGTAAATTCCAGCTCCCTTTTCCATTTGTTGTACCCCTACTTGTAGTCATCCTTATAGACTATCTCCTATTTCCATTTTCAAGTTGACTTGCTTTTTAGAATTCTTTGTTACTGCTACTTAATGAATATGACATTCTGTATAGTTATTACTCTCCTTAAGGATCTGAATCCCAAATCCTTTTCTGTATTCCCTAACCTTCCCAACGCTTCGTTGTCGTTCTTTTCTATTTTTAATTACACACGTCTGCTTGTGTTGTGTACGAGCCTTAATTGTGCAGCTCTAAAATATCCCTTCAAATCAGGTAATCCTAAACCACCTTGCTCTATTGGAAGGATCAATTTATCCCAACTCTTGTTCTATTCCTCTCCCATATAAATTCCTTTAACTCTTAATATTATCCACAACTACCCCTCTGGTTAATTAAATTATGTACGAGGGTCAGGCATGTTTTTAAGGGACTAATGACTCACTGCTTGTATCTTATAATCCATACCATAAGTAAGAGTTTCCAGTATCTCACTTTTTGTGATCTGTTGTTTAGTCTATATACATGCCAGTGTAGTCCTACTCCCTTGTCAATAGCATCTTACTACGACAAATCTATCATCATTGTCTTTTTTCCTCCTCTTCTATCACTAATGGAGCCCCTCTATCAATTACTATAGTCTATCCCTTATTTTTAAGTTCTGGAAAGAACACAGGTAGATTAAAAGACTGATAGAAAGTGAAAACTGAAACCACTTTTGTACTTAAAAAGGATAAGTGCGTAACACAAGCCTAACTCTGTGGGAAATCAAGAAAGGTTGTCCCGCCACGAGAGTTCACAACTTAGAAGCTCACTTTGCAGATGTCACAGCAATAAGCAAAACAGTTTTCCATGTTAAGAATTTGAGCAGCCAGTTCAAAAGGTGGTAAGGTTATGTTTCAAGAACAAAGCTGAGATCCCACAAACAAGGAATTTGTGAAGGTGTCTCATATACAAAACTCCTTTCAGGAACTGTTTTCCCAAGAAAAAAAGAAAGAAAAGGGATCTATCAGAAAACAAGCAGAGAAGACCACTAAATGCACTTAAATGGATGCCTACGCTAAGCCTTAGCTCACACCAATATTTCATGCATAGAGTGATATTAACCACAATGGATCCTCTGTTTATATTTACGCACTACTTATAAAACCTCATCCATTTGTAAACATAACCTTTTCTAATAGCAGGTCTTCTGACCTTCTTTAACACTGCTGCACATCCTCAAGTAGAAAGTGCCAAAATTGAGTCAACATTGAATCATCCAGGCTGTCAGTAGAAGTATCACCAAAACGAGGTGCACCAGTCACCCTCCTGAGTCTGTGTGAGCAGGTCCAGCTTGAGAGGAAGTCTGTGAATTACCCAGGCCAATAGGGGGTCACTACAATGACCTTTGGCATTTCTCTTTGAACTTGCAAAAGTACCTTGTGTAGTGGTGGAAAAACACAGAGGAATATTCCAGTCCCAGGGAATGATAATGCATCTGTCTTCTATGCATGGCTGCAAGGATGTATGGAACAGAATTTCTCCAGCTATCTTCTTGAAAGTAGGTTTTCCCCACATCTGGCCTAGATCCTGGAACACACTGCCTTGAGCTGTCAATCGTGCAGGACAATCTTAGTCTGCCTGCCACAACTCTGCTCTGATGGGATGTATGATGCCTGATGAAACAGAGAATACTGAGAAGCCCACTCCCAGGTTATAACTGTCAGTTGGCACAAGGGTAAGACCTTGTACCCCTTAGTTTGTTGAGGTGAGACATTACTGTGGTTACGTCCTTAACTAAGAGAAGAGGACCCAGAGTCCAAATGTGGTGAGAGACTTTCAAGGTGTGAAACTCTGCCAAGATTTCCTAGATACTGATGAGTTTTCATGCATCTTTGGGCCCCCACAAGAAGCTACCACTTACATCCCCCACTGACACAGTTGCCTAGCGGAAGTCGGATAAATGAGTCTGGACAGATTGTACTGGCATTGGAGGGGATAATGGAACCCCTGGATTGATACTCAACTGATCTGTACACCACTGTAATTCTCATCCGATGAAGAGCAGCAACAGCGACTTGGATTCCAGGGAATGAAGGTGCTGCATCCTACAGTTTCAGACATACCACTGAATGCTTTTTTCATATGGAGACGGACTGTTGGTAAATGAGAATCATGGATGCTATCAGTATAAATATTTCTAAAAATTCTTTAACAGAGGTAGTGGTGCAGCAGTTAGCACCGTCACCTCACAGCAAGAGGTTCTCCAGTTCGATTCTCATCTGGAGTGTCTTTTGTGTGGAGTCTGCATGTCCTCCCTGCATTTGTGTGGATTTCCTCCGGGTGCTCCGGTTTCCTCCCACATTACAAAGACATGCATCTGGAGCCTTTCTTCCCCAGACCTCCACTGAAAATTGACTTGTTAGTTTAATAAAAATATGAATTGCAATATGAAGTGAGAGTAGAAACATGCTTATGGTATATTTAGACAGAAAGTAAGAAAAGAGAATTAAATAACAGTAAGGAAGTAAGTGAAGAAGGGAGAGTAAAGAGGCATAAGTAATGAAAAGGTACCTGTTCACATTTAGGATATAATTTATCCTAGGTTTGGGATCATAGGAGGTTACTAGGCTAATGGCTATGAGGCCCTAATAAGCCTAGCCAAGAGGTTAGCCTATGTTTAGACAAAAACAGATAAATAAAATCACACAGGCTGGAATCCCCAAATAAAATCCAAAGTTTTATTCCAGATATAATAAATGGAAAGCTCTTTCGTGGGGTGAATATCACCAAACTTCTGCAGACAAAACAAAAGCAAGTGCAAGCATTTTTATACATCACACCTTATCTAAAATCAATTAATGCCAATTAGTACCAACCAATAAAACAAGAACAATGAGAATTGTAGACATATCTACTGATAAATAATTAACTATATGTAATACATATTATTAAAAAAAAAAATATATATATATATATATATATATATATATATATATATATATTCTGCAATAATTATTTTATCCAGACCTGCGTAGCACAAACAATGTTTAAACATGGAATATAAAAAAATAATAAAGATAAATAGAAATATAATAACATTTTGTTTTTAGAAAGGGTAGATATATAAAAGGCCTTTTGGAACAAACAACAAATGTGGGCACAGGAAGAAAAACTCCAGCTGTACTCAGTGGCATATCGCTTACTCAGAGGTGATCTCTGCCTGACTTACAAAGCCATGTCCAACTCAGAATTGATGGACATGCACCACCTAAAGAAATCCAAGTCACTGAGAGCCACTCGCTCTAGTGAGCTAAACAAAAGGAGGGGGAGTATCGATATTCATCAAAGATACCCACACCTCCAGGTTGGTGGCAAAGCACGAAGCATCAGAGATTATCCATGTGCAACTAACAGTGGGTAAAACTGCCTTCCAGTTTATAGCCTGCTACAGACCACCCTCCCAAACCCAGGAACCCCACTCGGGCTTCCTGAGAACACTGGAAAATATGAAGGTCTCTCTAAACACCATTATACTGGATGACTTCAATTACCCAAACATAGACTGGGAGCATTACTCTAGTTCCAACACCCTAGCCCAAAGGTTCCTAGAATTTATAAACTCAAATGCTATGGAACAACTTGTTACCACTCCCACAAGAGGGGAAAACATACTGGACCTGATCATCACCAACATGGGGACTCTATGCTCCAGACCAGAAGTGTATCCCTCACTGGTAAGATCAGACCATAAACTAATCTCACTGGATATTCACATCCCGACCCCACCCCCTGCCCAGAAAACCACAGTGAAAAACTTCTCTAAAGCAAATTTCACACTCCTCAAAACCAAGGTGGAATCCTTCAAAGCCCCCGGGCCTGTGGAAAATACGGCCCAGACCGCAGAATCCTTTATAAACGCATTCTGTGAACACCTTCAGGAATGCATGGATCATGCGATCCCAAATAAAACCAAGACCCAATCCTCCAAAGGCAGAAATCCTGTCTGGTGGACCCCAGCCATAAACAAACTATACAATAGAAGGAGGAAGCTACTAAATGATAGAGCAAAATCCCAAAAAGGGAAGGCATCACTGATCAGTATTAGCAAAAAACTACGGGCACTCATAAAATTGTCTAAGGCCAGCTTCGAGAGAAAAATTGCACAGGACACTAAGGATAATCGCAAGACTTTCTTTAGTTATGTTAGGAACCTGGGTGGTAATTCCCAGATATGCTCAGAATTAGCCCAAAATGACAAAAAATACACCGAACCCACAGACATTGCCAACATCCTAGCTGACAGGTTCAGCGCAAACTTCTCCCCCCCCTCCCCACCAAAAGGGCAAATATCTATCCCAGCAGAGTGCTGCCCCCCTGACATCTCAGATGCTCAGGTAAGAGCCGCCCTCTCCAAAGCAAAAAACACAGCATCAATGGGACCAGATGGTGTCCCGGGCTGTGTCCTACATGAACTCCAAGAAGAGGTAAACCCAAACATAAAACTACTGTTCAATCTCAGCCTAACAACAGGATATTTGCCCAAAGAGTGGCGTACAGCAACAGTGGTCCCTCTCCATAAAGGTGGTGCCTCAACGGATCCTGGAAACTAGGAAAGAACACAGTCAGGCAGTAAGGCGATCACTGGCAGTCGTCACGTTAAAAATAAACACCAAGAAGGTAAAAATCCACAGACACTTTAATGATCCACACAATCGAATGAAGCACTTTTCGTCTACTGAAATCAGTAGACTTCCTCAGAACACAATTAAGATACACAAGTGATTTAAATAGCCATATGTAGTGATCATTACCAACTGTAAACAATTAAAATACAGCCAATTATACTAAACTTTTACTTAAAGTCATAGTGACAAAAAGTTGACTTGACCTACTGAAACTAAGCACGAACCCCTATAACCCTACAGCATATTAACTCTTAAAACATTATTAAAATTCTTAGAACATTATTAAAATTCTAAGAAATGTAATCACGTAGTAGTAAATAACATTAAACAATAATACTGCTTGTCCTAAGGTTTATTACCTTATTAAACTTTTTAGTTTCAAGACACAGCTAATGGAACACAGATCATTAAGACCTGGAAACGAGTAAGAATTCAATCTAATTTGCCATTTTAATTCTCGTTCTTCTAGTAATAAATGGAGGGGGGCACCTTGTTGCTTGTCAGTTATCTGATCAATAACTAAAAACTTGAAATGATGGTCTTTAAATAAGCAAGTGTGTTTAGCCAAAGCATTCTCTTGTTTACTTCTACTAATAGCATACAGATGTTCATAAACTCGGTCCCGGAGTCTACGCTCGGTCTTCCCAACGTAGAAACCGGGACATTGTTGACATAATGCTAAATAAACAACCATGCGAGAGTTGCAGTTTGTTCTATATCTCAAAGTGTAGCTTTTTCCATTAATAGTAAATTTATTTGTTTCAAGAATATGCATACACTTGTTACAAATCTGACACTTAAACATTCCTGGTGTTCTTACAAGTCTAGTAGAAGGTTGTTCGAGTAAACTTTTCAGGTTTTTACCTCTCCTAAATGTAATTTCGGGACGTGTCCCCATCTTGTTATACAATGAGGAGTTAATTTTGAATATATCACAGTTCTTTTTTATAATGTCAATAGTACCATAACTATTGACATTGAATGTTAAAATTAATCTAGGGTGATTGTTCTTATCAACAATAAAAGAATTGGTTGAAAAGTCACCTTGTGAAATATGGGGATTAGTCAAACAAGTTTCTTCCCTATCAATAGGTCTGTTAGTGTGTAAGCATAGTATAGGTTTATAAAATCCTTTCTGTCTTTTGGTAGCTACTTCTTGTATAAGTGTTTCCAAAAGAAGAAGCGGATACCCCTAAGTAGGAACATAGATTTCAAGTGTTCACACTCATTAATGAAGTCTACATCCAAACTCACAATTCGAGCAGCTCTGACAAGTTGTCCCTTAACTACCGATCTCTTTTGGAAGTTAGGATGACAGCTGCTATAGTGCAAGAAAGAGTTAGAGTATGTAGTTTTTCTGTGAATACTAGCTACAAAAGCTTTTAATTCCTCTTTCTTCTCCAACCATATATCCAAATAAGTGATTGAACTAGTACTAAAAGTAGAAGTAAACTTCAAAAATGTAGTGGAAGAGTTAAAAACTTCAAGTATGTTACTACTTGAAACTTCATCACCATCAAGTAAGATAAATATATCGTCAAGGTATCTGGTATAAAAGCGAATTTTCTCACTCAAGAGGTTGTTATTGAAAACAAATTCCCTTTCCCAAAAAGCCATCACCATGTTTGCTATACTGGCCCCACAAGGGGAGCCCATTGCCACCCCAACTTTTTGCAAGTAGAAGTTGTCACCTAAACCAAAATAGTTGTTATACAAAATTATCTCCCCCCCTCCCCACCAAAAGGGCAAATATCTATCCCAGCAGAGTGCTGCCCCCCTGACATCTCAGATGCTCAGGTAAGAGCCGCCCTCTCCAAAGCAAAAAACACAGCATCAATGGGACCAGACAGTGTCCCAGGCTGCGTCCTACATGAACTCCAAGAAGAGCTAAACCCAAACATAAAACTACTGTTCAATCTCAGCCTTACTACAGGATATGTGCCCAAAGAGTGGCGTACAGCAACAGTGGTCCCTCTCCATAAAGGTGGTGCCTCAACGGATCCTGGAAACTATCGCCCCATAATCCTGACTAGCTTGGTCTGCAAAGCTATGGAAAGGATCATCATGGACCTCATAAATAAAGATATTGGGGACCTACAGACACTGGATCCTACCCAGTCTGGCTTTGTTAAGGGCAGATCCTGCCTCTTAAACCTGGTTGATTTCTTTGAAACAGTCACCAAGGCCATTGACGAGGGGAAGGTGGTCCACACAGCCTACCTGGACCTCGCAAAAGCCTTCGATACAATACCCCACTCGGGCATTATAGATAAGCTCACCAGCTTAAATATAAACCCCTATGTCACTAGATGGATTGCAAACTGCCTCAAGGACAGAACCCACATGGTTAGAATTGCTGGAGCCTTGTCAGACTCCAAACCAGTTACAAGTGGTGTTCCACAAGGCTCAGTCCTGGGACCTCTCTTGTTCGGTATATATTTCTCGGAGGTACAGGCCAACACGGAAGAACTGTGGCTGACTAAGTTCGCAGATGACTGCAAACTGGGCGCCATAATCGACTCTCCAGCCGACACAAGCATCCTCCAAAAGGGCCTCATAGAAACAGACAACTGGTGCCAGAGCCATGGCCTCAAGCTAAATGCCAAAAAGTGTATAGTCATCCCCTTTGGCAAAAACAAAGTGCCCACAAATTACCACATAGGTGGTAATCCATTAAGTACAGAAGAAGTAATTAGGGACCTGGGGATCCTGACAACCACGTGGCCAAAGTGGTTAGAAAAACATTTTATATAGCCCACCTAATCATGAAGGGATTCACATCTAGATCAGGGGAGGTCATCGTGCCTCTTTACTCATCCCTCATCAGGCCCATAATTGAGTACAATGCCCCTTTTGGGATGTACCTTACCAGACACCTGCAGCAACTGGAAAGACCCCAAAAGTACCTCACTAAGAGGATCAAAGGGCTCAAACAGATGCCATATGCTGCCCGGTTAAAGAAACTCCAGCTCTACTCAGTGGCATACCACCTGTTCAGTGGCGATCTGTGCCTGACGTATAAAGCCATGACCAACCCAGAATTAATGGACATGCTGCACCTCAGAAAATCCAAATCCCATCGAGCTACGCGTTCAAGAGACTTGAACCTCAGCACTGAAATAAATAGGACATGCTGGAGGGACAGATTCATAACCCAGAGGTTCCCTTCACTCTGGAATAAAATCCCAGTCCAGGTTAGGCAGAGTCCCTCATTGACTCTCTTCAAGAGGTATCTTGATGAGTGGATGGGAGATCGTAGGTTTACCCTGGGTATCACTTCTGTGTCACTGTTAGACAAAGGCACAGTATACTAACCTCGAAAAAGGGCATAGCAAAATAAATTTAAAATGGGTGGCGAAAGCCAAACACATTCTGGCTAGGCTTATAAATGCCCTAGGGCAGATAGCCTAGTATGAACCTATGAACCTCGCCACAACAATAAATAGAACATGCTGGAGAGATAGATTCCTGTCACAGAGACTCCCCATGCTTTGGAACAAAATTCCTAACTACAATAGGCAGAACCCCTCACTAACACTCTTCAAGAGAAACCTTGACGAGTGGATAGGTAACAGAAAATACACTCCTGAGATCACTCCATTGGCTCTTCTTGACAGAGGCTCAGTTAATTAATCAATGGGGCAGCGAAAGCTGACACTCTCTGGCTAGGCTTATAAATGCCCTCGGGCAGATAGCCTAGTACCTACCTATAAACCTATAAATGACACCCTGTGGCATGTGTCACCAATGTAATTATATCATGTCAACAAGTATCACTATACGTGATGAGGATTAATATAAAAGGAAACTTTAGTTGTTATACCCATGCAGTAGTGTATGCTGCTATGTGCTCCAAGTGCCCAGCCTTTTATATAGGCACAACGGATCTATGAGCATGGGTATGAAATACGTCATTGTGATGAAAAAAGTGCCTTATATAGGCATGTTAAAATCTTCCCTGACCACTTTTTCAAATTTCTGGTGTGACAGCTGGTAAAATGTGGGGATAGAGGGGGACCCTGGCTTAAACAATATATACCATTATTCCGAACGAAGAAGGTATAATAGCTGTGAGACATTATTTAGAGAGACATAGCAACTATGATGTTAGATTCATTGATTTGTTATCTTTGTTTCTAGAGACGATACTTGAAAGTAATATATTTTTGTTTGATGACATCCCTTACATACAGCTAGATGGCGTAGCTATGGGCACTTCCTGTGCCAATAGCTACGCCAACATGTTTCTAGCTATGTGGGAAGAATCAAAATTATTTATAATGGAAAAGTTTGAGAAAAATGTACTTTTTTATAAACGTTTCTTAGAGGATGCCTTTTTTATTTGGAATGGTGATTTAAATGCATTGCATTGATTTATATATGAAATCAATCAAATCACAAGTTATTTAAAGTTTTCCATGAATGTTTCATCTACAAAGATTGCATTTTTAGATGTATTTGTAGAGAGACTGAGTGATGGTTCTCTCACAACTGGTGTTTTTAGGAAAGCATGCCACAAAAATACATTGCTTCATAGGAGGAGCATGCACTCGAACTACGTATTTCGCAATGTTGTCAAGGGACAAGGGATGCATATTTCAAGGTTAAATAATACTGAAGAGGGCTTTGAGAAAGAAATGATAGACTTGAGTGAGAGGTTTATACAACGGGGTTATACACCCAGTGATATTAATGAAGGTTTATGTGTTATTAATTCTCTGAGAGAGAATAGAGCCAAGCCCTATTTTTCAAGTCAATCTCACGACAAGAGAAATGTTATTGATACAAATAATAAAATTAGGATTCCCATGTTTTTTTACTAAAGACAAGGATAACATTGCGGAAATTTTTAAGAAACATTGGGGTGTTTTCATGACAGACCCACAGATCGCAGATTGCATAGGTGATAGACCGAGGTTTAGGTTTAGGAATAAGATGAATATTAGGAGAATGTTATGCTATACTCATGGTAGGGAAGAAATTCGAGACATAATAGGTACTATACCATGTGGTGGATGTAATTTTTGCCCATATATTAGAAAAATGAATATATTTATACATCCGGATACTAGGAGAGAGTTTAAGTTTAACTCCATTGCAACATGTGGTACTGAACATGTGGTTTATTTGGCTGTGTGCCTTGCATGTCAGTCTTTCTACATAGGAAAGACTGACAGACAATTTAGACATAGAATAAGAGAACATTTATATAATATTAGAACAGGCACAGTAACTAATGCATTGGCCAAACATGTTAAGTCAAAAGGGCAAGAACATACGTTTGAATTTATGGTTATAGAAGTCGTGCGAATAGGTGTAAGGGGGGGCAATATTAACTATTTAACGGAAGAAAGAGAGGCTAAGTGGATCATAAGATTACATGCTGATGTAGGGAAAGGTTTGAATGAAAGGGTTTCTTTAAAACCCTTTCTTTGGAATAAAAGACAAAATCAGATAAAAAATAATTTTTTAGTATATTTTTGATATGCCTTTTTGCATATGTTTTTTAATCTGATTTTAAAAATACATTTTTTAGTCTGATGATATAATATATTAGTCTATGAAGTCAATAAATGTAATTAGAGTGCAATTACTGACTTCTGTTCTTTAGTATTGCTGCTTAATTAGTTTGATTTTATGTATTCTCTAATTGTTGAAGTAATTATGATGTGTCAGTATATGACTGGAAGCTCATGTTTTTAAATGGAAATCTGTTATTCACTCAGTTGTATGGTCTGATGAAGCATTGAAGTGAAAGCGCTTACCTCCTGAGTGCACCAATAATAAAAAAACTTTTTATATTCAATACGTATTGACTGTTTGCTGGATTCTGTAAGCAGTGGATTGATGAAGCAGTATATGAATTGAGACGTTGCAACACTGTTTATTGGACTCTGCAATGTAGTGTCTATCTCTAGTAAGTTAAAGTTAAAAAGTGTTTGACAGATGAGATTTCTCCTCTGTTCCTGGATTAGTTTTTTTACAATTTAGAAGACATAATAGGTAATTTGATATGCATTTTTATATTTTTTACATTTTATTATATTTCTATATATTTTTATTATTTTTTATATTCCATGTTTAAAATTTTTTGTGCTACGCAGGTCTGGATCAAATGATTATTTCAGTATATATATATATATATATATATATATATATATATATATATGTGTGTATTTTAATAATATGTATTACATATAGTTAATTATCAGTAGATATTGCTACAATTCTCATTGTTCTTGTATTATTGTTTCGTACTAATTGGCATTAATTGATTTTAGGTAGGGTGTGATGTATAAAAATGCTTCCACTTGCTTTTTATTTTGTCTGAAGAAGTTTGGTGATTTCACCAAACGAAAGCGCTTACCATTTATTATATATGGAATAAAACTTTGTATTTTATTTGAGGAGTCCAGCCTGTGTGATTTTATTTATCTGTTTTTGCTGTTTTTTCGGTTCGTTGGTTTTTCATATTTAGACAAGTCAGCACCCAAAGCCCCTGTCCAGCAGGGACATAGGTGGAATCCTAGGGGTATATTTTCTGTTTCCCTTCCAGTTATCCAGGTTGCACTTAAAAAGGGATAACGAGGTACTCTGCTTGATGTGGAAAGGAGTCTATTCCACAGATGGGGGAGCCTCTGGGGACACAAATCTGTCCCACCAACAAGTCCTATTGATATCACATACCAGGTTGAGATCTTGCATACAGGTTGCTTGAGTAGAGCTTGACTTGTGGATATGTAGCAGTCCCATCATGGTGGGGTCTGAGATTGCTTTGTGTGCCAGACAGTGGTCGCCTCTGAGGAGTCTGTATGAAACTGAGTAGAGGGACAGGGCTTTTAGCCTATCTGTGTAGGGTAGATGTTTGAGGCCCTGGATTCTCCTGGTGAGGAACCTCTGTGGTCTTTCCAGCTGCTGCATGTGCTTTGTGAGGTACATGCTGAAAGGGGCATTGTACTCAATAATTCACCTTGTAAGGGAAGAATACAGGGATGTTATGAACTCTTTTTCCCTGGATGAGCTACCCTTACTTATGAGGTGGGCTATGTAGAAAGCTTTCCGTACAACGAAAACAACATGGTGGTCAAAAGTCAGATTGTTATCAACCTGGGTGCCCAAATCCCTCAATACTGATTGTGTACTTAGGGAGTTGTTTTCATAATATGTGGGGATGTCACTCTCTCTAAAGGGGATGATGATGCATTTTTTGGCATTCAGCTTAAGGCCATGTTTCTGGCACCAGTCATTTGTTTGGATGAGACCCTCTTAGAGGATGTCCACATCACTTGGGGAATTGATGACTGCACCTAGCTTACAGTCATCTGCAAACTTGGTCAGCCATAGCCCACTGGTTTTTGCCTGCACCTGTGAGAAGTATATCCCAAATAACAGAAGCCCCAAGACCGATCCCTGGGGTAAGCCGCTCATTATGGGTCTACTGCTTGAGGTGGCTTCCCCTACTTTGATTAGGTGGGTTGTATCAGTGAGCCAGTTTGCTACCCATCTGGTAACATATGGCTTGATGCCTAGTTGAGAGAGTTTATCTACAATTCCTGAGTGGGGAATAGTGTCGAAGGCTTTGGCCAGGTGAAGGTAGGTGGTGTGCACCGTCTTTCCCTCGTCCATGGCTTTGGTGACTGTCTCAAAGAAGTCGACCAGATTTAACAGACATGACCTCTCCTTGACAAAGCCAAAATGTGTGGGGTTAAGTGTTTGGAGGTTGCCAATATCCCTGTTAATGAGGTCCATGATAATCCATTCCATGGCCTTGCAGATCAGCAAGAACAGAGCCAGATTTTACCTAGGAAGTCTTTGAGAGTGGTTTTGAAAGATGGGATGGAGAGTATTGACCTACTGGATACAGGTAAGGAGTTACTGGCCTTAGCAACCTTATATGAGTACAGACAATGCCAAGAAAATTTGCTAGGTTTGTACAAATGCAACTATTGAAGGGAAACAAAGGCATAAACACAGTATTATTAATCACATACTTGCCAGCTACATTCAAACAGAGGTACAACACATAGTAGGTAGTGTATACACATACCTGTTGGTCATGGCTGAGGTGCCGATGGTTGCTGTCCTATGCAGGGGTAGAAGGGCACAGTATTAATAAGTTCATAGGATGAAACTAGGCCTATTGGCCCAGAGGCCCTTATAAGCCTAGCCAAGATTTTCGCCCATGTTCCCACAAAGTCATCACCTGTTTCCCCCTGTTCAGTAGGGACCCGGGTGGGATCCCAGGGGTGTATTTTCTTTTTCCCATCCAGTCATCCAGGTTCCTCTTAAAGAGGGCTAGAGAGGTACTCTGCTTGACATTCAGAGGGAGTCTATTCCACAGATGGGAAGTCTTTGGGACACAAGTCTATCCCGCCAACAAGTTCTATTAATGTCACAGACCAGGTTGATACCTTGCATGTTGGTTGCACGAGTGGAGTTTGACTTACATATATGTAGCAACTCCATTAAAGCGGGGTCTGAGATGGCCTTGTATGCCAGACACAGGTCATCTCTGGCCTGTGTCTGGCATATAATGGACAGCGACAGGACGAACAACAATGACATGTAAGAGACAAGAAATAACATACAAGTTACATCATCCCTACGTGGTGAGCTTGTCATGCAGATCCTGCAGTGGGAAAATACAGACAAATGACATGTAGGAGACAGGAAATAACATACCAGTTAAACCATCCCTACGTGGTGAGGTTATCGTGCAGATCCTGCAGTGGAAAAATACAGACAAATGACATGTAGGAGACAGGAAATAACATACCAGTTACACCATCCCTACGTGGTGAGCTTGTCATACAGATCCTGCAGTAGGAAAATACAGACAAATGACATGTAGGAGACAGGAAATAACATACCAGTTACACCATCCCTACGTGGTGAGCTTGTCATACAGATCCTGCAGTAGGAAAATACAGACAAATGACATGTAGGAGACAGGAAATAACATACCAGTTACACCATCCCTACGTGGTGAGCTTGTCATGCAGATCCTGCAGTGGGAAAATACAGACAAATGACATGTAGGAGACAGGAAATAACATACCAGTTACACCATCCCTACGTGGTGAGCTTGTCATGCAACTCCTGCAGTGGGAAAATACAGACAAATGACATGTAGGAGACAGGAAATAACATACCAGTTACACCATCCCTACGTGGTGAGCTTGTCATGCAACTCCTGCAGTGGGAAAATACAGACAAATGACATGTAGGAGACAGGAAATAACATACCAGTTACACCTTCCCTACATGGTGAGCTTGTCATACAGATCCTACAGTGGGAAAATACAGACAAATGACATGTAGGAGACAGGAAATAACATACCAGTTACACCATCCCTACGTGGTGAGCTTGTCATGCAGATCCTGCAGTGGGAAAATACAGACAAATGACATGTAGGAGACAGGAAATATCCTACCAGTTACACCATCCCTACGTGGTGAGCTTGTCATGCAACTCCTGCAGTGGGAAAATACAGACAAATGACATGTAGGAGACAGGAAATAACATACCAGTTACACCTTCCCTACATGGTGAGCTTGTCATACAGATCCTACAGTGGGAAAATACAGACAAATGACATGTAGGAGACAGGAAATAACCTCCCAAGTGAATACCTACAAATCGCAGCTGATGCTCTGGCCTACCCAGTATCCATCTTGATTAACCGATCTCTGTCAGAAAGTTACATTCCCACACTGTGGAAAGTATCACATATAATTCCACTCCACAAAGGCGGACCCACCACAGAACTAACCAAATACCGCCCCATAGCTATTCTCTCTCCACTCTCCAAAATACTAGAGAGATGCATACACTCTCAGGCCTCAGACTACTTCCTTACTAACAACCTCCTTTCCAGTACTCAGCATGGTTTCCGACAAAACCATAGCACCACCACTGCCTTATTCTCCTTTACTAGCACTATCTTTCAGCAGAAAAACAATGGCTATCTCTCCTCTGCTACTTTCCTAGACCTATCTAAAGCATTTGACATGGTCAGTAACCTATCCATGTTAAGTTGTCTATTTCGCCTTCGTTTCTTGCTTGTTGGGATCGGAGCCGACCCTTGGCTCCGACTCGGCCATCTTCTATAGCTCGAGAGTTGTTTACTGGCTCGAGGCTGCCCCTTATCCCATGATGCCTAGTGCTAGCTACGCAGATCTCATTTGCCGCTTCAGCTGCGAGGTTCGTTCTTACTGGCTCAGGCTATTGTAAGTTAGTTTAATACCGTTTCTAGGGAATTAGGTTATTTTTTGATAGTTTAGTTTTTCGACTTTATTGTTAACTAGCTTGTTGCAGTTTTTAGTGTTATTGTATTTTCCCTTAGAACTCGTTTAAGTTAGAGAGTTCTTCCCCTCCCCCCTTCCCCTTTCCTATCTCTTCTTATTGTAGCATTTTCTATTTAGTTTTAGTCTCTCTTTTACTTCATAGGTAGCCGTTTAAGTTAGAGGCTTCCTATTAAAAAAAAAAAAAAAAAAAAAAAAAACCTTCTTTACTGTAGTTATTGTGTTTTTGGTAGATTAGTGTTTGTAGTTGTTTTTTTGTTGGGCCTTTGGCCAAAGACTTTCTGTGTAGGACTAGATATGTCTAAAGAGTCCAAAGTGTCTGGATTCAAGAAGTGTGACTCATGCTGTCAGAAAGTGTCTCTGACAGATGGGCACACTTCTTGCGTCTATTGCTTAGGCACAGTGCACCTGCAGGACTCTTGTTCTGTATGCCACGCATTCAGCCAAAGGGTTCTGCAGGAGCGCAAAAATAAGCTGATATTAAGGGGTCTCTTTAAGCCCCAGGATTCACCAGCCAAGGCTCAGCTGGTGAAATCTCCTAAACTGACCAAATCGTCGGCTCCCAGCTTGGAGCAGTCATTGGCCCAAACATTACCGACCTGGAACCGAGGAGGCTGCTTACCAGTCGGCTCCACCAGCATCTTCGGAGCTGTCTCGGACCAACAAGAGACTGAAGTCCCTGTCTCTAGAGTCGATACATTCGGCCCCTCGGTCTCCCCTGTTGCAGAATGACCGCGGTCATAGATCCTCCCACTCCTCTAGGTCCTCTAGACTCTCAGACCACGATGTGGAGAGAGTGGCCAGTAGGTTGTTGAAATCTCAGGCACTGGCCACAATGTTATCCAGCCCTCCTCAACAGGTGTCGGCTCCATCTGCTTCCATTGATGTTCCTCCTCCGACTCCTCTGAGCCGGAGTTTGTTGGGGTTCGAATAGTGGAACCGTCGGCACCGATAATGATTTCTCCTTCGGTTTCGTCATCGGCTCCGATCCCCACGATGGTACCTTCTGTCAAGGGATCTGGGCGCCGAGACTCCTTCATTGGCTCTGAGGGGGCAAGTGGCATCAGACCCTTGTCCGACCCCGTTCTTCCTCTCGGAGCTTCGGCGCAGGTGAGCTTGGCTCCTACATCGGCCTCAGAGCCGTCCCCCTCGGTGCGGAGGAGGATTCCGATTTCCTTGGAGCCGGATCCTTCTTTGCATCGTGGCAGGGATACCTTCGATGTCATGAGGAGTGTACTGGCCCATGAGTCAGCACCACGTTCGACCCCACTGACTCCGTCCTGTAGTGCCTGCATCAACCTCTGTCCCTCCTCCAGACCCCAAGCATGGGGAACCTATGCTCCAGAGCACCCCATTGGGTGTTTCCTCCTCTTCCGAGGCCTCCCCTGATCATTCAGGGGAGGCCCCTCGGAAGAGGAAGTGCAAGAGGAAGCACATTGACTCCCCTGAGTTGTCACTTCGGATACGGATTTGGATGAATCGGAAGGGTCCCCGAGATCCCCCTCTGAAGATGTTTCCTTTTCGGACATCCTAGAAATGCTTAGGCAGAGGGGGAACTGGACTGCCCTAGCCCCTGCTGAGGATGAATCCGTATTCCTGGATGTGTTTGGTTCCCACCCTTCCACCTCCTGTGCATCTCCGCCCTTCGATCCACTAATGTCTGTGGTGGCTCGAAGGGCTTGGTCAGCCCCGGATACAGTGAAACCAACCCCAAGGAGGTCCGGCAAGTTTATTACTGTACCCCCTGACAAACAGTTCCTTACCAAGGATATTCTCGTGGATGCCATGGTAGTAGCAGCGGCCACTAAAAAGGAATTAGCAGAAACTTCTTCCTCTGTCCATCCTCCTAACAAGGAGTCTAGGACTATGGACAGATATGGGAAGTGAATGTTTGCTTCAGCGACCTTCTCCATGAGGTCACTGAATTACTTATGCCATTTTACCAGGCTTCAGAGAGATCTCCTAAAAGAGCTTGATGATACCCTCCAGGATCCATCAGCTGAAGGGGTTCAAGCTAAAGTAGCTTCTCAGCTGGCGGCTCTTATTTCAGTGGTTAACTCCTCCATGAGGCTCATTTCCTATGCAGCCGATGGTGCGAGTAGAGCCGCAGGCACAGGCGTGGCCCTTAGGAGTCATGCATGGATGCGGCTGTGTAATTTTGTGGAGCCCTTTAGAGCGTCATTCACCAACACCCCCTTTGACGTTTCATTTCTCTTTGGATCACAGGTGAAGGACACTCTCACTAGGTGTGAACAGGAAGGCAAGACTCTCTCTGGTGTGGGAGTCCATTTTTTCACTCCTTCCAGACCATATCCCAAAGGTCAGAAGAGTGGAAAAATGTGGTTCTGGAAATCCCAGGGAACCTCGCCTGATACACGTAGTGACTTTTCCTCCAGGGGCAGAGGAGGGAATAACAACAACAGACGCTGCCCTCGAGGCAGAGGGGGTCCGCAGAACCAGGGCAGCAGAGAATCTTTCTCTGACAAGCCCTACCAGCATCCCTGAAGGGTTGCCTGACTGCCTGCCTCTGGAGGCAGTCGGGGGAAGACTTTCACTGTACCCAAAAGCCTGACAAGACATTACGCGAAACAAATGGGTACACTCAGTCATATCCGGAGGCTACATAATTTCCTTCTTCCAATCTCCCCTATCATCAAGCAAATCCCCCCCAGATGTTCCACCCAGTCTGAAGGCCCAAGCAGTCATAGAAATTTCAAGACTGCTAGAAAAAAGTCATCCAGGAAGTCCCGGCAGACCAACTCAGATCCAGAACTTACTCAAGGTTCTTTTTGCTACCAAAAAAGACAGGGGTCTGGAGACCAATTTTGGATCTCAGCAGACTAAACAAGTCTGTTCAAAGAACAAGGTTTCGGATGGTCACGCTTCAATCCATTCTACCCTTTTTGGGTCAGGACAATTGGATGTGCTCAATAGATCTCCAGGATGTGTACTATCACATCAAGATGGACAGGCGGTCCAGGAGATTCCTTCACTTCCGGCTGAGAGCCAGTCATTATCAGTTCAGAGCTCTGCCCTTTGGTCTCACCACAGCCCCCAGGGTGTTCACCAAATGTATGGCAGTGGTCATGGCTCACCTGAGACATCAAGGATTCCAGGTGTTTCCTTATCTAGACGACTGGCTCCTTACTGCTACTACCAGGCATCAACTTCTTCAAGCCAGGGACTATACAATCGCAGTCTGTGCACAGTTAGGCATTACCATAAACTTCGAAAAATCTGCCTTGTTGCCCTGTCAATCTATTACCTATATAGGAGCAGATCTAGATACAAAAAGTATGTCCGCAAGACTACCGCCGGACAGGGTGGCCATGATTTGGGTGCAAGTTCATATCCTCATGCAATGCAAAAAGGTACAAGTCCGGTTGGTCCTTCAAACTCTGGGTTCTATGGCAGCGGCAATTCTTCTGATACCTCTAGCCCGCTTTCACATGAGAATCCTTCAGTGGCTTCTCTTCACACAGTGGTCCTTTCAGCAACTCCCCATGTCTCACATGATCATAATTACAGAAAATGCAAAAGACACCTTTCCTGGTGGATGGGCTCCCCGCTAGGGTCTCAGGGCAGGCCATTCATCCAACCCCCTCCGGTTGCCACAGTGACCATGGACGGCTCACTGATGGGGTGGGGGGCATTATCAGGGCAGGACAGTCCAAGGCATATGGCAACCTCATGAGTACCTTCTGCACATAAATGTCTTGGAGATGAGAGCCGTGCTACTAGTGTTACAAGCACTTCAGGACTCACTCCCTCCTGGGACCATTGCAATTCAGATGGACAACATGTCAGTAGTGTGGTACATCAACAAGCAGGGCGGAACCAGGTCCTACCCCCTATGTCAAGAAGCACTCAGACTCTGGCAGTGGGCGATTTCCTCCCAATGATTTCTGATTGCAACGCTCATCCCTGGGAAGTCCAACATCATAGCAGAAGGGCTCAGCAGAGCTATTCTCATGCCTTACGAGTGGTCTCTGAATCAGGTCATTGCGGATCTCATCTTCTGCAAATGGGGACAGCCTTGCTGCGATATGTTTGCAACCCCCTTCAACACCAAATGCAGCAACTATTTCTCTCTTCTACCACTTCCCAGTCATCCTCCCAGAGATGCTCTAGTCCACGATTGGCCTCAGGGACTTCTCTATGCCTTCCCGCCTTTTCCTCTTATACCCAAACTCATACAGAAAGTGATATGGTTGGGTTGCAAAATGATCCTCATTGCTCCTTACTGGCCTCAGCAGATTTGGTTTCTGTTCCTGCACTGTTACCTCCTCGAGCAGCCCTGGATCCTGGGTCCTATTCCAGACCTGCTGATTCATCAGTCAGGAGAGCTGTATCGATCCCTCCAGACCCTTCAGCTCACAGCTTGGTTGATCCAATTCCAACCCTAGCCAGGCTTCCCAGCATTTCCCCGGCTGTGCATGAAATTATTGTATCCTCTCACAAATCAGCTACTAGGCAGACATATGCTAGTAAATGGAAACATTTCTCTTATTGGGCAGAGGCTAGGAACATAGATCCCTTTTCAGCCCCAGTTCACGAGATCTTGGAATTCCTAACTGAGCTTTTTCATTCTGGGTCTGCTTCTGCCACAATCAGGGTTCAACTAGCGGCCATATTTAACTATCATGTTGGCCTTTCTAATCTAAATATCATGTCTCATAAGCTGTGTAAAGCCTTTCTTAGAGGGACGAGAGATCCCCCTCCTCCTTGGGACCTTAATTTGGTACTAACCTCCTTGATTATGCCCCCTTTTGAACCGGCAGCTTCCTGCTCCCTTAAGTTTCTATCTTGGAAAACTCTCTTTCTGGTAGCTATTACCTCAGACAAATGTGTATCGGAACTTCAAGCACTAAGTGTTCGTTCTCCGTACTTAGCCTTTCACAAGGATAGGGTAGCGCTGAGAACTAATCCATCCTTCCTTCATAAAGTGTGCTCAGAAAATACTCTAAACCAATCCATAGACCTTTCAGTGTTCTTCCCTAACTACACCAACAAGGCAACATACAAGTTACACCTTTTGGATGTTCATAGACAACTGCATTTTTACCTGCATAGAACTAAGGATATAAGGAAATCGGACCAACTCTTCCTTTCCTATGCTAGGGGCAAACAAGGTCTCCCAGTTTCCAAAGTGACCCTGTCTAGGTGGTTGTCTCACATTATCACCTTCATTTATCAACTAAGAAACAAAGAATTGGCTGCCAAACCGAAAGGCCATTCTACTAGGGCTTTGGCCACTTCTGTAGCCTTCCAGTCTAGGTTGCCCATGGACTCTATTTGTGCCGTGTCCACATGGGCAAATCCTCATACCTTTATTTCTCATTACAAGTTAGACATGGCCTCCAGGAATAGAGCTAACTTTGGTTCCACTGTTCTGAAGAGTCTGTTCCAATGAGCCACCCAGGATCATAGGTGCTAGGGACGCTGTCCCAACAAGCAAGAAACGAAGGCGAGATAGACAACTTAACATAAAGAAGTTATGTACTTACCATAACGTTCCATGTTAGTTGTCTTCATCTCACCTTCTTTCTTGCGTCCCCCCCTCCATCCCCCTGTCCTATTGGACCGGAGGAGTTTAGGTTTCACCGGCTGAGTATTTTTTGGTTTGTTTCCTCTACTGACTTAGAGAGTATAACAGATATGCCCAACCTGTTAAGTTTGGTCAGATTATTCTTGCTATGTCTGGGGTTAGCTATTACAAACGAGATCTGGGTAGCTAGTGCTAGGCATCATGGGTTAAGGGGTAACCTCGAGCCAGTAAACAGCTCTCGAGCTATAGAAGATGGCTGAGTCAGAGCCGAGGTTTGGCTCCGATCCCAACAAGCAAGAAAGAAGGTGAGATGAAGACAACTAACATTGAACATTATGGTAGGTACATAACTTCTTTTTCTCACAATCAGTCACCAAATGGTTTCAGAGTTACCTGTCTGACTGCCAACAGTCCATTGTATGGCAGAATGACATATCTCCCCAACTACCTGTCTCCATAGGGGTTCCCCAAGGATCCATCCTTGGACCCCTACTCTTCTCTGTTTTCACCAATAATCTAGCCTCTGCCACCAAACGTGGCACACTCATACAATACGCAGATGACTCAACCATCATCTGCTCAGCCCAGTCCCTACCCAAACTGCAAAACGTCACACAGGAAGCCTTTTCCTCTGTTGAAACGTGGTTATCCGATGCCCAATTAATACTCAACCTAAACAAAACTAAACTACTCATCTTCCAACCCACCAAACATGCTCAAAACAACTCTCACTTTAACATCACAGCAAAAGACAACACCACTATATACCCAACTGATCACACCAAATTGCTAGGAGTGGAAATAGACAATAAACTAAAATTTGACATTCACATATCCATGACCATAAAAAAAGTCCACAAAAAACTAGGAGCATTATACAGAAATAAGCAACTTCTCACCAAAGCAGCAAAGATTTCAATAGCAAATTCCCACCTTATCTCCACCCTACTTTATGCCTCTCCAATATATACCAACCTAAGGCAATGCGATCTAAACAAGCTAGAGACCTGCTACAACAAAATCGCCAAGTTCGCCACAGGGGCATCCTACCGTAGTCACCACTGTCTCTCACTTGCTGAACTGGGCTGGCTTGAACTCCCTCACCTCCTTCAATGGTATCAACTCTCACTTGCCCACAAACTAGTAAACCATCCACTAAATGTCCCATCCCTCCAGAATCTACTCCAACCCTATCGCACCACCAGACCACTAAGATCCAGCAACAAAAATCACTTGCAGATCACTAAAGACAATAACTCTGCTGGTGAAGCACTATTCTCTTGCACCATAGCCAAATTATGGAACTCCCTTCCACCCACAATTACCTCCATACCATCATGCACTCACTTCAAAACTTTACTAAAAGCGCACCTAAAAACATGCTGGCTATGCCTTTGCAACTCCCACTCTAATATCACCCACCCCATCCAACCATTACCTTTCTTTCCACTCCACTAACTACCTTGATTATAGCAAGCTCAGATGCTCATAAACCTAGTACTTATTATACAGCAGGAACTTCTTATTGTAACGTTTGTTAATGTCTGTTATGTACTTCACAGATAAAGATTCTAGTTGTCTACTGATGTACTATGTTCTTCATCTGTAAATATGTTGTCAGTAAGTGCTATGTAAATTGTTAATCTCTATGTAATCCAGTGTAGCTACTGTCTGTTTATTTTAACTGTGGAGCTTTTCTCCCCAGGCCTCCACTGAAAATGGACCTACGGCCAGTTGGACACTCCTGGTCAACAAATATAAATAAATAAATAAATACCAGTTACACCATCCCTACGTGGTGAGCTTGTCATGCAGATCCTGCAGTGGGAAAATACAGACAAATGACATGTAGGAGACAGGAAATAACATACCAGTTAAACCATCCCTACGTGGTGAGGTTATCGTGCAGATCCTGCAGTGGGAAAATGCAGACAAATGACATGTAGGAGACAGGAAATAACATACCAGTTACACCATCCCTACGTGGTGAGCTTGTCATACAGATCCTGCAGTAGGAAAATACAGACAAATGACATGTAGGAGACAGGAAATAACATACCAGTTACACCATCCCTACGTGGTGAGCTTGTCATACAGATCCTGCAGTAGGAAAATACAGACAAATGACATGTAGGAGACAGGAAATAACATACCAGTTACACCATCCCTACGTGGTGAGCTTGTCATGCAGATCCTGCAGTGGGAAAATACAGACAAATGACATGTAGGAGACAGGAAATATCCTACCAGTTACACCATCCCTACGTGGTGAGCTTGTCATACAGTGGGAAAATACAGACAAATGACATGTAGGAGACAGGAAATAACATACCAGTTACACCATCCCTACGTGGTGAGCTTGTCATGCAGATCCTGCAGTGGGAAAATACAGACAAATGACATGTAGGAGACAGGAAATAACATACCAGTTACACCATCCCTACGTGGTGAGCTTGTCATGCAGATCCTGCAGTGGGAAAATACAGACAAATGACATGTAGGAGACAGGAAATAACATACCAGTTACACCATCCCTACGTGGTGAGCTTGTCATGCAGATCCTGCAGTGGGAAAATACAGACGAAGCAAACACAGTCATGTATGCATATAGGTGCATGATGTCATATACAACATAGTAAGAGAATATGGTGACACTCATGTGACATATGGTGAGCCTGTTGGCCAGATGTCCCTATGTGTATGACAAATAGCAGCATTAATTTCATACAACACAGTTATGCTACACAATGCTGCAGCCTGTGAATATGCTTGAAAACCACACCTGGTCTGTGTGCAGGTGCACCTGCATGGCTCATGTCCCCAGAAGATGTACCTGTAGGTTAGAATATCAGGAAAATGCCAATATGACAGTATACACCACTGGCATGACAGGAGATAGAGCTAATAACAAGTAATGGTCACATTACAGTATATGGAGACAGTCACCTGTTGTGTCCTGCTGTGGTGCAGATGTGGATGGACCTGTGCAAAAGAATTCAGACAACATTAAACATGTTGGTTGCAGTGTTGTGTACGTACTGAAGTTGTGCAGCATCATGTCATTACACTTACTTTGGTTCTTGCCAGCATGTGCACTCCCATGCACATGACGCAATTTTGCTGCTGTAACAGAGGAATAACACATATGAATATGCATGCAACAATGTGTACCAAGGTAGTCTGTATAAAACAATGTTATGTGAAGTAACACATACATGTGTGGCCTGGCACACCTACTTCTATCCCTCCCCAAGTATGTCACACTCCCCACTTGTTATATGCAGGGATGCAAATCACTGTGTTAGCTCATCTGGGAGAGTCAGTAGTGGGCCACCACCGGAGGCATTCCTCGATCTCTTGCACCAGTGTACCCTGTTGGCTGCATGAAAGATCATGTCAGAACACCATTGGTGACAGGCCTCCCGGGATCTGTTGTGATCCCCCACGACATTAATCATGTTGGTAAGGTCAGTCCAGACTTCATTCCTCCAAACTATATTTCCTACCCGTCCAACGAGTCTCTATCCATGCTGGTGCAGAGCATCTATATAATTTTGTTTTTCTGTGGCAAAATATTGTCATCCCTAGGTCTGTTTAGTATCTGGAAGACAATTATATGCACATGGTTAGATTAATGTGGGAGCTTACATATAGAGTTGATTATGTTGACAGCTTATGTCAGTTTACTCTCTGCATTCCTGTGCACTGCAAAATTATGTGAAATAGTCCCTGCCCCATATAGTAGTGTGACACATAAAACATATGTGATATGAAAATGTCTGAATACATAAGACATGGAACAACATTATAACTTGTGATATCTGTAGAGGTTTTATGTGATATTTGAACCCATTACAGTGGATATCACAGCAGTGTAAGGCTAACAACATAATCCTTACATTCTGTGTGCATTTCACATTAACATGTTACTCATAACGTGTAAAACAGTAATGTTGGATAGCTGTCAGACACATCCTGTACTGTCAGTAGGTGTTATGTAACAACCAAAACTGACAACCTGTGGAAAAAAGCAGTCCTAGTAACCTGAGCTGTTACACATGAGCAGCTTATATCAACACAGTCAGCAGTGAGCAGTCAGTGCTATCCCCGTTTCATCTGTGTGAGATAAAAATCAGTGATAACTACGACTGTATTACTCTTAGCAGGAAGTAGCTGTGCAGTACCAATTGAACAACTTATGGAAACGACTGGAATGCCTTGTTATCTGTAATTATACCTCAGACAGTACAAGGTAACCAGACATAAGCATGGATATAGTTTTATTGAAGCACAATTTATAGTAAATATTTTACTAAGCATCAGTGAATAAATATCCATAATATAATTACAGCTACACACTGCATAGCAACATACAGATACTGTCAGAATTCATTGGTTTCTGCAAGTATATCACAGAATGTACAGTCACCAGCAATATATTTGGATGTTTTGTTAGTGCGTTCATATGTACTGTTCACTAGTGCTCTTTACATTTCTGTACAAGTGCATATGTCGAATCCCTGCTTATTACAGAGGCAGATGTACCCACCTGTATGCATACAATTCAATCTGACACCCCTCCATTAAGCCATATAATTTTTTGTATTGCAGGCAATTTTGCCTAAAAGCATCAATTTAAAAACTAACAAAAAGCTTAAGGGTACCATTAGAGTGTTCAAAGCTGAGTATGGACTTAGGATAGCCACTAAAACCAATAATAACTGCAAATCTTTCTTTAACTGTCAAGAAGCTAAGAACTAACCTCCAAAGTGTTCGGAACTAGTCCACAGTAATACTACACTCTGACCCAAAGGAAATAGCTAATATCCTAGCAAACAAATTAAGTGTAAATTTTACTGTACCCACAGTTATAGCTATCCCACAGGTTCCACAATAACAGCTGCCTCTTTAATTACTGTGGAACAAGTTCTCTCATCCATTCAAAAACTAAGAATACTTCATTCATGGATCCTGATAACATACCAGATTATCTGATTATCAGTGTCAAATATGACCTTTCTGACCCCCTACTTAACATCTGTAATCTAAGCCCCTCCACTGGTTACATTCCTGAAGCCTGGAAAACAGCTATTGTAATGCCATAACACAGGGGTGGCCCAAACATGGACGCTGGTAACTATAGAACCATTAGTGTCACTAGCCTCATATGTAAAACTATGGAACACTTTATCTCACACGTTAATATGGATGTTGAAAATCTCTCAACCCTGGACCATCATCAATTTGGCTTTACGAAAGTAAGGTCCTGCCTGTTTAGTCTCATTAATTAATTTCTTTGAAAAAGTCACTGACGCAGTGGATAGTGGTTATGCAGTGTGTAAAGCATATCTAGGCCCAGCCAAGGCTTTTGACACCATTCCCCATGCAAGGATTATTGATAGACTTGAAAATTTGAATACTGATAGCTAACTGGTTGTCTCACAAAACCTATGTGGTTATAGCAGTAGGTGCTACTTCTGAAAGCAGAAGAGTTACTGTGGTGTACCCCAGGACTCAGTTTTGGGCTTCCCGTATTTGGCATATATTTCTCAAACCTTCAAGGCCAGCACTTCTGGCCTGGGGTTAACTGTGTTTGCAGATGACTATAAATTGTATGCTTGTTGTTCGATCTTCAACTGACTCATAACTGTTCCAACATGACTTAGACCATGTAAACAACTGGTGCCAAAGGACAATGTCTCAAATGTTAAAAATGCAGCATAGTTCACTTTGGTAAACAAATTGGTTTCATTACTGTGTTGGAGGGCTGCATCCCTTATCAGACACTGTTGTAAGGGATCTGGGTACTCATGTTGATAATTCCTTAACGTGGCAATTATGTCTCCACAGTAGTTAAGAAAGTCTTTTATTTGGCCCATCCACTTTCCAAAGGTATCTCCAATAGATCCAAACAAGTCTTAATTCCCTTTATTCATATATTATGAGATCAATTATTGAATATAATGCAATTTTTGGCTTGTATTGTCTAAACATATCACACAAGTTGAGACAGACTCCTCCATAGAAATCTATGTCTAGCCTTTTGTGACATACAAAATTCAGCCCTTTTTGACCTCCTCTTCCTTTGCAGAACTAATGGAACATCAACTATTTGGTTAAAGGAACACAACCTTCATCAGCAGATAAATAAGACATAGGCATGCTTGATTCGGGTCTATATCACGTTGTCGAACTTTTAAAAGTTTGGATGTCATATGGTCAACACCATATGATTGAACTTTTAAAAGTTCAAATGTTTCAACAGAGATCTCCGTACAGTGTGGAATGGGAAGATTTCCCTTTTCTGCACTGTAGTGCGATCTCGGAGTTGGTATATTTAAATAGGGGGTGTGGGAGCTGCAGGGGGGCTTCCCCCCTGCTTAAACCATTCAGGTAGGTTTTTTTCTTTGGTTTATTTTTTTATTACATTTTTGAACTTTTAAAAGTTCAATCATATGGTGTCGACCATGTAACATTCAAACTTTTAAGTCTGATTATGTAATATAAACACTTTGATTAATATCGCAGCGTATCCCTCACCTCTGGAACAAACTTTAACTACACGTCAAGCAGAGTAACACCCTTGCCACCTTCAATGTAAACCCAGATAATTGGAATGGCAGCCTTAAATTCTCACCTGGTCTGTCTTGTCTTGCCTTCCTTGAAGCTACAGGAAAATTTAGAATAGGGTTTTTAGCTAGACTTGAAATGGTCTGCAGATCAATTGCCTGGTACTTACTCAAGAACCAATGAACCTATTGGAACAATGGCTAATTGATTCACACCTTTAACTAATGCTAATAAACCAAAACTAATACTATTTGACCTTAGTCCTTTTCATCTTGTCTAAAAGTAAAATAGATTCTGACCTAACAAAACATGCCAAACTCCTTGGTGTGATCGCAGACCACAAACTTTGTTAAACATGTTGACTATTTTACTTCACAAACTCACACAAAGTTAGGTATGCTATACAAATCTAAACTCTAATTTACATAAGTAGACAGGATAAATACAGTTAAAACAGTGCTTCTACCAACTTTACTATATTATCCATAAATCCTGATCAGTATTACCAAAACTCAAAACAAGCCTGAAAGAAATTCCCAAAGTCACAGCAAATCTTCCTAACAGAACTCAGCACTGCCATACAAAAAGAAATCTCATTGGTTCATAGGTTTATACTAGGCTATCTGCCCTAAGGCATTTATAAGCCTAGCCCAAATTTTTGTGGCTTACGCCACCCCTTATATGAAAAAATACTGTGCCCATTAGTTTGTTGTGCCTCTGTCCAGCAGTGACACAGAGATGATTCCCGGGATAAACCTATGATCTCCCATCCACAGGTCAAGATTTCTCTTGAACAGAGCCAGCGAGGTGCTCTGCTTCACATGGACTGGGATTTTATTCCACAGCATAGGGAGTCTCTGAGTGATAAATCTATCCCTCCAGCACGTCCTATTTATATCAGTGCTAAGGTTTAAGTCGCTTGCTCTAGTGGTTTTGGTGGATTTGGATTTTTTGAGGTGGAGCATGTCCATTAATTCTGGGTTGGACATGGCCTTGTATGTCAGGCACATGTCACCTCTGAGCAGACGGTATGCAACTGAATAGAGCTGGAGTTTCTTCAATCTGGCAGCATATGACAGATTTTGGAGTCCCTTTATCCTTTTGGTGAGGAACTTTTGGGGTCTCTCCAATTGCTGCAGATGTCGGGTGCGATACATCCCGAATGGGGCATTGTACTCGATCATTGGTCTGATAAGTGAAGAGTACAGGGGAACAATGACCTCACTAGATCTGGATGTGAATCCCTTCATGATCAGGTGGGCAATGTAGAAGGTCTTTCTAACCACTTTAGCAACGTGAGTGTCAAAGAAAGGCCACTGTCAACCTGGGACCCCAGGTCCCTGATAACCTCTTCTGTGCTTAGTGGATTGCCACCTATATGGTAGCTTGGGGTTACCTTGTTTTTCCCGAAGGGTATGACTATACATTTTTTGGCGTTTAACTTCAGGCCATGGCTCTGGCACCAGCTATCTGTTTCCGTGAGTCCCTTCTGAAGGATATCCGTGTCCGATGCACTTTCCACTATGGCGCCCAGTTTGCAGTCGTCTGCAAACTTTGTCAGCCAAAGTCCTCCCATGTTGGTCTGTACTTCTGAGAAGTAGATGCCGAACAATAGGGGGCCAAGGACCGAGCCCTGTGGGACACTGCTTGTGACCGGCTTGGAGTCTGACATAGCGCCAGCAACTCTAACCCTGTGGGTTCTGTCCTTAAGCCAGTTTGCAACCCATCTTGTGACATATGGGTTTACATTTAAGCTGGTAAGTTTTTCTACAATACCCGAGTGGGGTATTGTGTCGAAGGCCTTTGCAAGGTCAAGGTAGGCTGTATGGACTGCCTTTCCCTCATCAATGGCCTTGGTGACTGTTTCGAAGAAGTCGACCAAGTTCAAAAGGCATGATCTGCCCTTGACGAAGCCAAACTGGGTCGGGTCCAATGTCTGCAAGTCCCCTATATCTTTGTTTATGAGCTCCATTATGATCCTCTCCATAGCTTTGCAGACTAGACTTGTTAAGCTTATGGGGCGATAATTACCAGGGTCCGTAGAGGCACCACCTTTTTGGAGTGGGACCACAGTTTCCGTACACCACTCCTTGGGCACGTATCCTGTGGTAAGGCTGAGATTAAACAGCTGCCTTATGTGCGGGTTTAATTCCTCATTTAGCTCGTGTAGCACACAGCTGGGGACACCATCCGGTCCCATTGATGCTGTGTTTTTAGCTTTAGAGAGAGCAGCTTTCACCTGCGCATTTGAGATGTCTGGGAGGCTACACCCTGCTGGGATAGTTATCTCTCCTTTAGGGGGGGAGAGGGGGGTGAAGTTTGCACTGAACCTGTCTGCCAGTATGTTGGCAATGTCTGTGGATTCAGTGATTTTTGTATCATTTTGGACTAATTCTGAGCATATCTGGGAGTTTCCACCCAGGTTCCTAACATAGCTGAAAAAGGCCTTATGATTGTCCTTTGAATCCATGGCAATTTTTCTCTCAAAATTGGCCTTAGTTGATTTTATGAGTGCTCGTATTTTTTACTAATAATGATCAGGGGTGACTTCCCTTTTATGGATTTTGTTCTATCATGTAATAGCTTTCTCCTCTTATTGTAAAGTTTGTTAATGGCTGGGGTCCACCAGACTGGATGTTTGCCCTTTGTGGAAAGAGTCTTGGTTTTATTTGGGATTGCCTGATCCATGCAGTCCTGGAGGTGTTCATAGAAGGCATTTGTAAGGGCTTCCGCAGCTTGGGTTGTGGTTTCCACTGGCTCAGGGGCCTTGAAGGATACCACACCAGTCTTGAGTAGTGTGAAGTTTGCTTTAGAAAAGTTCTTCACTGTGGTCTTTTTTGTTTGGGGTGGGGGCGGGATGTGGATTTCCAGTGAGATTAGTTTATGATCAGATCTCACCAATGAGGGATATACTTCTGGTGTGGAGCATTTTGTCCCCATGTTTGTGATAATGAGATCTAGTATATTTTCTCCTCTCATGGGAACAGTGACTAGCTGTTCCATGGCATTTGAATTTATGAACTCCAGGAACCGTTGGGCTAGAAAGTTAGGGCTTGAGTAATGTTCCCAGTCTATATTCGGGTAGTTGAAGTCACCCAATATGATGGTGTTTGGAGATACATTTATACCCTCCAGTGTCTTCAGGAAGGCTGTGTGGGGTTCCTGAGTTTGAGAGGGTGGCCTATAGCATGCTACAATTTGTAGAGCAGTTTTGCCTATGGTTAGTTTCACCTGGATGGTTTCCAAAGCTTCGTGCGTTGCCACCAACCTGGAGGTGTGGGTATCCTTTATGAATATGGATACACCCCCTCCTTTTGTGGTGTGGTCCGGGTTTTGGGGCTGGAACGCATGATATGAGGTAAAACCTAATAGTGCCGGGGTGCTCTCAGGAGACTTGAACCAGGTTTCAGTTACAGCACAGACATCGATGTTCTCCATACTGAGAAGGGCCTCGAGTGCGTGCATTTTGAGATTTAGACTTCTGGCATTGAGCAGCATTACCCTCAGTTTCTTCCCATTTTTGTTTTCTAGGGTGGTAGGTTTAGAATTTGAGCCTTGCCTAAAAAAGGCACTATGGGGGTGGCAAGAGCCTAAGCCAATATCCGGAATCCCAGGGGTGACAGGTGCAAGCCGTCCCTTGTGAAGCAGCGTGGCTTGTCAAGCATGTCATCCCAGGCAGACAGACACTGGATCCCCTTTGAATGACACCAGACATTAAGCCAATTGTTAAAGCTGATCATCTTGTCTCTATATTGTGGCATCATTCTTGGTGAAGGAAGGATACTGCTCAGGGTCAGGGTCATACCTGCCTGGGCTACATAATCAGAGAGCTCCTCTATGTCTCTTTTCATGTAGTCCAGGGAGGTACGTCTCAGGTCATTCACACCAGCATGGACAATGACTGTGTCATATTTGCACTTGCCGTGGAGTGACCAGTGTGCTTGTGTTATGTGACGGATTCTAGCGCCCGATAGGCAGCTTACTGTGACCCTCTCCTTGTTCAGCCTGGTGAGTGGGACGTCAGTGTGTCTGACTATGGAGTCACCTATGACAAGTATGTTTGGTGTTGTATTTGGCCTTAAGGGCTGTGACTGCTTTGCACACTGCTTTTGTGGTTTATGTGTTGCTTGTGGGGTGTCTTGAGGTAGCAGTTGTTTGGGTGTCTGCTTTGGAGGCCTCTGCTGTTTAGGTAAATTTTTACTCAGAGCCTCCAAGTATGTCTTTGTGGGTTTATGTGTTTGATTCAGTGGTGTGGTAGCATTATGTGAGGCTGGTTTTGTGATGTGTGTAGTTGCCTTCTCCTCCTGTCTGGTCTTGCCAGTCCTAAGTTGAGAGAGCTCAGCCTCCAGTTTGGCTAAATAGCTGCATCTCGCAAGTATTTGTGTTATGTGGGAGGAGGAGAGGGTTGTCTGTGTACATGAGGCAGTTATAACATTGCCTCAAGATTCCCAGATTCACCAGCTGGACCGGAGAGGAGATTGACAACTGACCTTTGGACATGCTAGAATAATATTGGGAATTCCTTAATAATTGAAAACAAGGGCCAGTGGGGAGTGAGGGTGTAGTGCTTCTAATTTTTAGTGCTGACTTATATAATTGCTTTAGTGAGCAAGTGCCAGGTAACTTGAGTACAATGTGTTACAAGTAACTAAATGCAAAAACGACAAACAGTAACTTTCTTTCAAGTGAAACAAGGAACTAGTACAGTAAGCAATGCAGATATCACTAGTGATCCACAGAAGCGCTGAGAAGTCAGCGTATTAGGTGGAATTAGCTTCCAGGGAAATAACAAGCAAACAAACAACAAGCATATAAACAAAGCTAGATTCAGCAGGCCCGGATCTAGTCTATGCTAGAGCAAACAAGGTGTACCAATTTCAGTAAGATACAGTTCAAATATTCAGGCACTATAAACCTCTAACCAGAAATTCCAAGCTCAGAAGGGCAGAGTCCAGCCTCTTCTCCCACAAGAGTGCAGACCACGAACCTTCTTAATGTAAAATAACTGGCCTGAAGCCCAAGTGCCTAAACCAGAACTAATACCCTTGGACACTGGGCTCTCAATCAGCAGTTTCCAACTTAGAAGGATGAAAGCTACCTGTCCTGCCACCACAGTGCTTGCCACAAACCTTCCTAATGTAAAACAACTGGTCTGAAGCCCAAGTGCTTAATCCAAAAGACTTAGAATGATAGCTACACTTTAATCAAGTTACAACCAAGCAGTAATAAATACAATTGAATACTTTAGAGAATGTCTGGATTAGTGCTCAAGTTACACAAACAAAGCTAGATCCAGCAGGCCCAAATCCAGTCTATGCCACAGCAAACAAGGCGCACAAACTTCGGTAAGAAGCAGTTCAGATATGCATGCACTATAAGCCTTCAACCAGAAATTCCCAGCTCAGAAGGGCAGAGTCCAGCCTCTCCTCCCACAAGAGTGCAGACCACGAACCCTCTTAATGTAAAATAACTGGCCTGAAAGCCCAAGTGCTTAAACCAGAATTAATACACTTTTAGAATAACAGACACTGAGCCTCAATCAGCAGTTCCCAACCTAGAAGGATGTAAGCTAACTGTTCTGCCACAACAGTGCAGACCACAAACCCTCTCAGTGCAAAACAACTGGTCCGAAGCCCATGTGTTTAAACCAAAAGGCTTAGAATGAGTTACACCAAGCAGTAATAAATACAACTGAGTATTTTTAAGATGATGCAAAAGTAAAATGAAGTAGGTAGAAACACAAGTACAGTAAAAGTAGATAATTTTTTTTTTTTTTATCTGAAGAAGTGCTGAGATCAAAGAAACATATTTGAGTGCTGAAACTAGAAAACTGGCTAGTTATAAGAAAAAAAAACAAGCCAGAAGGCTTCCCTCAAACACAGAAGGGCCTGGGGGCTCAGAAGCCTACAAATAGTCTATACCACTTAACAGGAAAGGCAGGAAATAAGCTTAATTTTTTTTTGTCTGTTTCCCAGATGCTCTCTTTGTACACAGTAGGAGTGCCTGAAATCAGAATATGATCTCACTGCACTCAGTTGAGTGAGCAAATGAGATGGGCCCAGAGGCAAGCTGAGGGGCGGGCAGTTTCAAGGCCACCAAGATTAACACCAAAACAAAAACAGGGAAGGTGGGTGGGAATAACTGAAGAGCAGAATAACTGCCACTTGAGTTAAATATTCCTTCACACAGGTTAAATCAAATTAAATACTGTATTTTTGTTTTAAAAAAAGTGCAGATAAAGGTACTTAAATTCTCTTATACGTCCAGTTGAATATAACCAAGTTCTTAGCTGGCCAAAGCTGAGGTTTTTAAGCAATAAAAATTTCACAATGCACCACTTAAAAAGGCAAGGACAGGAAATCAAAGAATGTGGCTACCCCCACACCTGTAATTACTAGCAAATAACACACTAGCTTCAGTTACTAAAGAGCAGAATAACTGCCACTTGAGTTAAATATTCCTTCACACAGTTTAAATCAAATTAAATACTGTATTTTTTAAAAAAAAAGTGCAGATAAAAGTACTTAAATTCTCTTATACGTCCAGTTGAATATAACCAAGTTCTTAGCTGGCCAAAGCTGAGGTTTTTAAGCAATAAAAATTTCACAATGCACCACTTAAAAAGGCAAGGACAGGAAATCAAAGAATGTGGCTACCCCCACACCTGTAATTACTAGCAAATAACACACTAGCTTCAGTTCAAGTTACTAAAGAGCAGAATAACTGCCACTTGAGTTAAATATTCCTTCACACAGTTTAAATCAAATTAAATACTGTATTTTTTTTAAAAAAGTGCAGATAAAGGTACTTAAATTCTCTTATATGTGCAGTTGAATATAACCAAGTTCTTAGCTGGCCAAAGCTGAGGTTTTTAAGCAATAAAAATTTCACAATGCACCACTTAAAAAGGCAAGGACAGGAAATCAAAGAATGTGGCTACCCCCACACCTGTAATTACTAGCAAATAACACACTAGCTTCAGTTCAAGTTACTAAAGAGCAGAATAACTGCCACTTGAGTTAAATATTCCGTCACACAGTTTAAATCAAATTAAATACTGTATTTTATTTAAAAAAGTACAGATAAAGGTACTTAAATTCTCTTATATGTGCAGTTGAATATAACCAAGTTCTTAGCTGGCCAAAGCTGAGGTTTTTAAGCAATAAAAATTTCACAATGCACCACTTAAAAAGGCAAGGACAGGAAATCAAAGAATGTGGCTACCCCCACACCTGTAATTACTAGCAAATAACACACTAGCTTCAGTTCAAGTTACTAAAGAGCAGAATAACTGCAGTAACATAACCTTCTAATTTACAACTCATACCACACTCTTTAAGCCAAACAAGTGCCCCTCAATTTCCAGCATTGAGCAGAGCTACCCTACTCAAAGCCCTAAGACACCAAGCTTCAAGTTATTTTTATTTATTTATTTCAGTTTGATGACCGGGGTAGTCCTCTGGGCCTGTTAGAGCCCGTTTTCAGTGGAGGCCTTGGGAGGAAAGCTTCACAGACATTGACAATTATACAAAAGTTATAATCATTGTTAACATACAAGTAATGTAAATCATTAGATAAAAAGAAAATGTAAATTATACAGTCTAAGTAATATTTACAATGTGTAAACACTATAGGTTTGTGTACAGATATGTGCAGAGAAAACTTTTTTTTTGTATTCAGAGAGTATAATTCTGAAGAGGGAGAGAAAAGGTGAATTAAAAGTTGATTTACAGTGGAGAATGGAGTGGGTTCAAGGAGGAGTTACAAAGTGAAAGAGAGTAAGAGAGGAAATAGATGCAGAATTAAGAGAGTAATGTAGTAGATGGTTAAACGTTGGGTGAAGGAATTTAGGAGTTATGTAGGAGTGGAACAGGAACAATCCCACTTTGAAAATAGGTGTGATTGGAGAAGTGATTTGAAGTTTGAATGGCTTTGAATATTTCAAAGGGAGGCAGGAAGTCAGTTCCAGAGTTTAGCTAAGGAGCAGGATAGTAGTAGGTGACCTGGGGGTCGAAGAGGTTTATATTTTTAGAAGATTATGGTTTTCTGAACTAAGTAGGCAGATGGGAATGTAGGGAGTTGAGGTGGACATAGAGGGACAACTAGAAGGTTTGAATTTAAGCTTGTGAGCAATGGTAAGTTTGAGGTAGTTAGGAAGTTCAAGCCATTGCAGAGAGTAGAGAGAGAGAGACAGTGATGAGATGACTTTCTAGAGTTGGTGGCGGTTTTGGAGATTTTATTGTAACAGGTTTCCAGTTTGGCTTGTAAGCCAAGCTGAAGATTAGTGAACAAGGGAGCACCGTACATAAGAGAGGGTAGAAGGTAAGTAGAGGTTAGAGTTCGTCTGGTTGGAGAGGTGGGTAAGATACTGATTGTGTCTATACAGGAGACCTAGTTTTTGGTGATTTTTGTTTATGTTAGATTGGAGATGGGTGTCAAATTTTAGATTTTTATCAATTATGACACCTAACAGTTTGCTATGTGATACTATTTCTATGAGGATGTTATTCTGAGAAGTTATTTAAATGAGTTTTTGTCTATACTGGTGTTTTTGTATGGGAGAAGATCATTACCTTTGATTTAGTGGCATTTAAGGTGAGGTGGTTGCTTTGCATCCATGATTTAGTATTGACGAAGATCAGAGGGTGTGTCTGCTGAACAAATGATAGTCGAATCATCAGCATATTGGATTTGTGTGGAATCAGAGATAGACTGTTGGAAGTTATTAATGAAAATATTAAAGAGAAGGGGGATGAGGACAAAACCCTGGGGAACACCAGTAGGGGTGTGTAGAAGAGATTGAGTTTTTCCATTTAATGGCTTGCTGTCTTTTGGAGAGGTATCTAGTGAACCAGGCAATAGTAGGAGGCCAGAGATTGAGAGAGGAGAGTTAATATAAGAGTATGGTGGGGGGATACAGTATCAAAGGCTTTGGAGAGGTCTAGGAACAGGGTAGAAAGAATTTTGCCAGAGTCGTGTGCAAAGATAATAGAGTCTAGGAAAGAGAGGAGGGCAGTGATGGTACTATGAACAGGACAGAAACCATGTTGTGTAGGGCTTAGTAGGTAATTTTGGGTGGGATAAGACATCATTTGGGATTGAATACATTTCTTCATGATTTTTGATAGTGGGGAAAGGATGGCTATGGGCCAAAACTTAGAAGTGTCAGTGTTATTGCCACCTTTATGTAGTGGAATGATGAAAGTATGTCTCCAGAGTGAGGGGACATATGATTCTTGGATGGATCTGTTTATTATGATAGAGATGGGATAGGCAATGCTGTCTGCAGACAGTTTGAGGAAAGATGTGGGTAAGTTATCTGGGGCAGAGGAGCATGGTTTATGTTGAAGAAGGAGTTTTCTATTTTGTTTGTAGAAACAGGAGAGAGGTTAAAAGTAGGGGTAGGAGCAGTCAAATTGGACTGAGAGGTACAGCGATTGGCTGGAGCGAGAGGAGGTGGAGAGTAGTGAGAGAAGCTGGTAGTGAGTTTACCCATGGATTCTACAAGTAAGGTGTTAGAGAGAGACTGTTTCTTGATCAATATAATTTAGGTTTGGGGATGAGTTGCCCTTGTTGCCAGGCTGGAGGAGGGAGGAAATAAAGTTCCAGAATTTTCTAGGGTTGGATAAGTGTTTAGATTGAAGCTTGCTATTGTATAATTTACAATCCCTGATTGTTACCTTTTTTACAGTATTACAAAGTTGTTTAACTTCTGTTAGGACAGAAAGTAATTTATTTTTTTGGTATTGTTTCCACTTCTTATTTCTTAGGTGTATGATTTGTTTGGTTTCTTTACATAGCCAAGGGGAGATTGAAGCTTTGACTCTTTTAGTCTTTAGTGGAGCGAGATTGTTGAGAAGGTTCAGGAAGGTTTTGTCAAAGTAATTGACAGCATTATCAAGTGGCAGAGTTTTTAAGGGTGACCAATCTGTTACTTTTAGACAATCTATGAATATTTCTGAGTTGAAATTAGAGAGGTAACGAGATTGTATATAGTGGTGTTTTTGAGGAGGAGAGGAATGCTGATCAGCAAATACAGGCAGGTGGTCACTGAGAGAGTCAGGAATGATTCCAGTATTTGAGATAAGGTTTGGATGAGACACGTAGGTGGTCACTGAGAGAGTTAGAAAGGATTCCAGTATTTGAGATAAGGTTTGGATGAGACACGCAGGTGGTCACTGAGAGAGTCAGGAAGGATTCCAGTATTTGAGATAAGGTTTGGATGAGACATGCAGGTGGTCACTGAGAGAGTAAGGAAGGATTCCAGTATTTGAGATAAGGTTTAGATGAGACACGCAGGTGGTCACTGAGAGAGTCAGGAAGGAGTCCAGTATTTGAGATAAGGTTTGGATGAGACACGCAAGTGATCACTGAGAGAGTCAGGAAGGATTCTAGTATTTGAGGTAAGGTTTGGATGAGACATGCAGGTGGTCACTGAGAGAGTCAGGAAGGAGTCCAGTATTTGAGATAAGGTTTGGATGAGACACACAAGTGATCACTGAGAGAGTCAGGAAGGATTCCAGTATTTGAGGTAAGGTTTGGATGAGACATGCAGGTGGTCACTGAGAGAGTCAGGAAGGAGTCCAGTATTTGAGATAAGGTTTGGATGAGACACGCAAGTGGTCACTGAGAGAGTCAGGAAGGATTCCAGTATTTGAGATAAGGTTTGGATGAGACATGCAGGTGGTCACTGAAAGAGTCAGGAAGGATTCCAGTATTTGAGATAAGGTTTGGATGAGACACGCAGGTGGTCACTGAGAGAGTCAGGAAGGATTCCAGTATTTCAGATAAGGTTTGGATGAGACACGCAGGTGGTCACTGAGAGAGTCAGGAAGGACTCCAGTATTTGAGGTAAAGTTTGGATGAGACATGCAGGTGGTCATTGAGAGAGTCAGGAAGGATTCCAGTATTTGAGATAAGGTTTGGAAGAGACACTAAGATTCAGCCAATGATGGTCCAGTGGTTCCATCTTTATTTGGCCTGGTAGGAGAGTTTATTAGTTGGGTGTAGTTGTAGAGTTTGATATTTAGAGAGGGTGATTCTGAGTTAATTGTGGCTCAGTTTATGTTTACGTCACCTAGAGTGAATGTTTCATTTTTGATGTTAGAGGAAAGCCAGGACAGTATATCTTCAAGTATTGGGGTGTTGTTGCCTGGGGGAGTATAGAGGGCAGCTATGCATATGAATTTATGTTTAAGTTTTAAGAGGGCAATAGATAGTTCAGAATTGGCAAACTTATGAATGGGATTGGTGTCAGGGGTAACTGTGTAGGAGGAGTAGAGTATTCCTACTCCACCACCTTTTTTGTTGGGTCTATCAGAGCATAACATTTGGTAACCTGGTGGGAGAATTTCATTGTCTTTTATATTTGGTTTAAGACAGGTCTCTGTGATGGCAACAATGTTGGGTTGGTTGTGGGACAACCAGGCATGGAGGTTGGGAATTTTATTTCTGAGGCTTTGGGCATTGATTGTAATAGAACAAAAGGTCTTGGGGGTGGGAGGATGTGGTAGATAGAGATGCGAGTTGAGTGGGGTGTTGGTGGAGCGAGGGTTTGGGTGGATGTCAACAGAGAGAGAGAGAGAGAGAGACATTCTATTCAGTATGAGTCTAATGCAGAATGTTATGGAGGGTGAGTTTGGGTGGTAATGTATGCTGCATTTAGTTGGATGTGGAAGGAGAGGGAGAAGATGACAGGGTAGGTTGGGTAGCACTGTATAATTAAAGAGGATTGTGTTTGAAGAGTAGAGCTCGTGGGCTATAGAGGAGATGGAGGGTTGGATAGCATGTTGGAAGTTTGATGTATAATGTGCAGGTAAAGTGTGGGAGGGAGGTAAGTAAGGTAGGATAGGGTTGAAAGTAGTGTAGAGATTATTAGCAGGCTGACAAAGTATGTTGTAGTTTGAGACATTGTGGGTGGGGTTAATTGTGATTAGGCAGGAAATGGGAGGAGTAGGAGGGGTTCAGTGTAATTGTGTAGTGTAGTGGTGTTGGAAGAGTTATTGACTGATAAATGTAGAGGTAGCGGGTCTGGGTGGGAAATGGGGGCAGGGTAGGGGCGTATAGTGAGCCCGAGTGTAAGCGAGGGCAAATTGAGCAGGGATGCACCGATGGCAGGGAATCCATGAGTGAAAGAAAAACAATCAGTGAGATTGGCAGAGAATAGCACCTTGACAAGGTCAGTGGCTGATAGGCAATGCAGCCTTTATGCTTCATGCCACAACAATCAGGTAGGTGAGTAATGTGCTGTCTCCTTTCACAGAGAGAATACTGGCCTTAGATGTTGCAAGATCTCTGGGGTTGTAAATGGAACCCTGGAACTGCTGGAGCACTGGAGTAGGCCTAGATAGGTTAGCAAGGGTACGGAAAGTAGTGGTTTGCCGGGTATTGTCAAAGAGGGCTACAGCACAAATCCATTTGAAGAACTGGGATATAGAAGGGACACAGGCAGAAGGGGGGAGATCAAGAAGTTATTGTTGGTAAAAAACAGAGGGGGATAGCTACACAGTGATGTGCAATAGCTGTAACCACATCACCAGTTAAAGTGCAGCAATATACTAATAGTGAAAAAAGGACATACAAAATTAACTTTTAGCTGCTGTTGGGTTTATCCACTGCCAGAGCGTTCAGTGTGGGGTAGAGATTCCATCCATGTAAAGATTGTCAAACAGGTACAGCCATAATGGATAGCAGAGGGCAAAATTAACTTTTAGCTGCTGTTGGGTTTATCTGCCGCCAGAGCGTTCACTGTGTGATAGGGATTCCTTCCATGTGGAGATTGGAAAACAGGTACAGCCATAACGGATAGCAGGGGACAAAGTACATTTTAGCTGCTGTTGGGTTTATCTGTCACTAGAGTAGTCACTGTGGGCTAGAGGTTCCTTCCATGTGGAGATTTGCAAACAGGTACAGCCATAATGGATAGCAGGGGACCTGGTTAGCTTTTGCACATCACTGTAGCTTGGGATAAAGTGACTAGAAAGTTATCAAATCTTTCAGTCATTATAGATTCCCTATACTCCATTCATCTATCCAAAATATGGGATTCTATACAGCCAGACCTCAAAAATGCAAGTAGTCAATTCCAGCACAAACTAAAAATCTAGCTTCATACTGGTACTGGTCCAGACCCTGTTTCTGACCTCTATACCTCGAGGTACATACAGTTCACACAAACTGTCTCCATAACTACCCATTTCAAATGCACATCATAGTTCCTAATTGAGATCTTCCAGTCTATTTATATTCAGGGGAAATGTGTGACAGACAAATGCCAAAGAAATTTAAAAAAGATATGTACACATTGGTGCTTCTTCATGCCACAGAAACCTGGGCAGTGAAGGCAACACAGCTGAGGAAGCTTCAGGTGATGGACATGATGGACATCCTCTGTTGCCTGGGCCAGAAGGGAGTCACCACATCGATCTTGGGGGGATACCTTTTGAATCTGCAAAAGTACATGGATATCAGTAGAAAGGGTGGAGAAGCATGCACGAGCATTCCTGTCCAAGGAAAAGAAAAAACATCTGTCTTCCAAGCCTTCTTTCATGGATTCCTGGAGCAGAATTTTGTCAGCTGGTTGTTCAGGCAGGAGGCAAAAAGACCTGTTTGAGTAACTCCCTACAGATGGATTGGGTCTATATTAAATCACTGAATGCTTAGAAAAGCAAATGATGATTTACTGACCCCGTGTAAGCAAAAGCTTACAAACTCAAACGCTTAGAACAGCGATTTTTTTTCCACACTTAAAACATAACATAAAGTGAGGGGATTCACCCCCCACACCTCCCACTTAAATATACCAACTCCGAAATCGCACTACAGTGACGAAAACAGCAAAGTAACGGATGCGGCCAAGCAAATTCTTTCCCAGGGAAAGAATTTGCTTATATGCCGCTTCATCATTTTGCCTTTTCATCTTTTCAAGATTGACCAAGATGCATACGAAAAAATGCATCTTCAGTCATCTAATAGGAACCCGATGGATCAAGTCTTGGCTGACCCCTCAGTCTGTTTTCCTTCATGTGGGTCCTGCTCAGCTTGTCTGCCACACAGTTTTACTCTGATGAAATGTGAGATGCTTGTAGAGTGAGACTGTGCATTGAAGCTATATCCCAAGCTAATGTGACTAGTCTGCAAGGGGGATAAGACACTTCACTGTGGCATTGTATGTAACCAGTTGAAAAGGTCTTGAGGACCAGAGGCGATTCAGAGAATTGAGCATCTTTTATATATGCGTTTGCATCTGTCTTTGTCATCCCAGATACCGTACAATTTTTTATCCCCTTTGTTACTGCTCCAAACATGAAGTCCAGAGCGTTTGTGGTGACTGACTGCTTTGGAACAGGAGGGGTTAAGGGGGGACCTGGATTTAACAATATACAAGTGATTTCTATTCTGACAAATCCCATAATTGGAATTTGAAAAGATAGTGGTTGTTGGTGCTGGTGCCAAAGAGACTTCAAATGCCGTTGTACCTTTCTCGTGTGGTGTCTTGTCAGTAGTATCATAAGATTCATAGATGCCATCACATCCAAAATCCTGAGATGTTCCTATGCAGTGACTGAAGTCTGAGTGGAAAACCCCTGATATAGATCTAGATCTAGATCTATTTTTTTCCTGTGGAAGAAAAGTTTTTTATACTAAGGTGTTTAGCAGATACCTCATGAACACAATCATGTGTGATGGAGTCAAAAAAGTCTTTTGAATGTTCTCTTGGAATCCCAGCTTGTGTAAGAGATCTCTCACCCAAGAGTGAGATTTCTGTCTCTTTGAAGAAAGACTGCAAAGATAAGCAGGTTATCTAAATAAGGAAAATGTAGATACCGTCTAGCCTACAGTGAGCTATAACTAGTGCTAGACACTTGGAAACACTCATGGTGTAGTGGGTAGTCCAAAGGGTAAGGCAGAGAACTGATAGTGTGATCCATGCACACACAGCTTTAAGAAACTCCTGAAGTCTGGATGAATAGGGATGTGATGATAAGCATCTTATAAATTTAGAGTTAGCAAAAAAAATTACGTGAAGAATAAGAAGTAATAGGTGACAAAGTGACAGCAGTTTGAATTTAGGCGCTATCACAAACTAGGTTAGGACAGAAAGATCCAGAGCTGATCTCCAGGTATTTTCTTTCTTAGGAACCAGAAACATGTTTGAATAAAAACCTTTCAAATGGGAAGGAGGAACTCGTCTCTCTTACTCCCTGAGACAACATATATTGAAGAACAGGAGGAAGTAGAGATGTTTGGGCTGGTGGATGAAGAATAATTCCCTGGAAGGGAGGGATTTCCTCCCACTGCCATCTGTAACTTGTTGAATGACTTTCAAAATGTATATTTAGTGCCAAAGACAAAAATGGAGAGTCAGACTTTCTGGAAGAGATTGGGGACTACTAGGGTGGAAGGGGAGGGGGCATGGTCCCTTATATAGTCATTCTGAATTGTTTGTCCTTTGTTCTGGGGGGGGGTCCTGTTTTCTTTTTGGAACATCTTTACCAATGTTTTTTAAACATCTGCTTACCTGCACTTTGCTGAGACTGTTTGCTTTATTTTTTTGCCAAAATTGGATGAAGGGGAGGAGAATCCCATGGAAAATTGGAAAAGGACAGCTGAAAAATCTAAGAGATTCCCTAAATCACTTTACTCCTTTAATCACATTTTTGAACATCTCTGCAGCAGAAGATCTAAAAATTTAATTTCTATTCAAAGGAGAAGTTGAAATCTCATTTTTACATCTTCTGGAAGGTCCTGAGAATGCAGTCAGGCAAAACGTCTCAAAACAGAACCAGTGGCCACAACCCTGGAAATAGTATCTGCAGAATCATAAACACTGATGTGTGAAATGGGAGAAACCCAACTACTCAAAGCAGATTTCTCTTCAGGAGAAGCAATTGCAGATAAAATATTCCTCATATTTCAGAGGAAATGTATTAATCAGAATAAACTTTAACATATGAGCCCAACAATATAAAAATTCTGATAATCAAAGTTGGAGAAGCATACATTTCTCCCATACATATCAATAAATTTACCATCTTTGTCAGAAAGGCAAGGACTGGAAATAATCCAGTTGCTGCTAAACATTCAGTTAAAGGGGCACTCTCTCATTTTTAAGGGTGAGAGATCTCTTACACAATCATAAGGCTTTTTTCAGTTATGTTAGGAACCTGGGATGCAACTCCCAGACTTGTTCTGAGTTGATTCTAAACGACAAAAAATACACTGAACCCGCAGACATCGCCAATATCCTGGCAGACAGGTTCAGTGCAAACTTCTCCACCCCCTCCCCCCCAAAAGAGCAAGTATCTATCCCGACAGAGTGCAGCCTCCCAAACATCTCTGATGCTGAGGTGAAGGCCGCCCTCTCCAAAGCAAAAAACACTGCTTCCATGGGACCAGATGGCGTCCCAGGTTGCATCCTACATGAACTCCAAGAAGAACTAATCCCTTAAGTAAAACTGCTGTACAATCTCAGCCTCACTACAGGATATGTGCCCAAAGAATGGCGTACAGCAACAGTGGTCCCACTCCACAAAGGTGGCACCTCTGCGGACCCTGGAAACTATCGTCCCATAAGCCTGACTAGTCTAGTATGCAAGGCCATGGAGAGGATCATCATGGAACTCATAAACAAAGACATTGGGGACCTACAGACACTAGATCCCACCCAGTTCGGCTTTGTCAAGGGCAGATCCTGCCTTTTGAACCTGGTTGACTTCTTTGAAACAGTCACCAAGGTCATAGATGAAGGGAAGGTAGTCCACACAGCCTATCTGGACCTCGCAAAGGCATTTGACACAATACCCCAGTCGGGCATCATAGATAAGCTATCCAGCCTAAATATAAACCCCTATGTCACAAGATGTGTCGCAAACTGGCTCAAAGACAGAACCCACAGAGTCAGAGTTGCTGGAGCCATGTCAGACTTGAAACTGGTCACAAGTGGCATCCCACAGGGTTCTGTCCTGGGACCACTCTTGTTCGGTATTTACTTTTCTGAGGTACAGGCAAACGTGGGAGGACTATGGCTCACCAAGTTCGCAGACGACTGCAAACTGGGCGCCATAATCAACTCTCCAGCTGACACAAACATCCTTCAAAAAGGTCTCGCAGAGACGGATAACTGGTGCCAGAGCCATGGTCTAAAGCGAAATGCCAAAAAGTGTATAGTCATACCCTTTGGCAAAAATAATGTGCCCACAAATTACCACATAGGTGGTAACCCATTAAGTACAGAGAAAGTAATTAGGGATCTGGGGACCCAAGTTGATAGCAATCTCTCCTTTGACAACCACATTGCCAAAGTGGTTAGAAAGACCTTCTACATAGCCCACCTCATCATGAAAGGATTCACATCTAGATCAAGAGAGGTAATCGTGCCCCTTTATTCATCCCTCATCAGGCCCATCATAGAATACAATGCCCCTTTTGGGATGTACATTACCAGACACCTGCAGCAATTAGAAAAACCCCAAAAGTATCTCACCAAGAGGATCAAGGGTCTCAAACAGATGCCATATGCTGCTCGGTTAAAAAATCTCCAGCTCTACTCAGTTGCATACCGCCTACTTCGAGGCGATCTATGCCTGACATACAAAGCTATGTCAAATCCATAATTAATGGACTTGCTCCACCTCAGTAAATCTAAATCCCTTAGAGCCACACGCTCGAGGGACTTGAACCTCAGCACAGAAATAAATAGAACTTGCTGGAGGGACAGGTTCATAACCCAGAGTCTCCCTTCGCTCTGGAATAGAATTCCAGTTCATGTGAGGCAGAGCACCTCACTGAATCTCTTCAAGAAGAATCTCGATAAGTGGATGGGGGATCGTAGGTTTGTCCCAGGGATTACTCCCGTGTCACTATTAGACAGAGGCACAGTAAACTAAACCTTAACAAGGGCACAGTATACTCAAATCAAGGGGTGGCGTAAGCCATACAGAATTGGGCTAGGCTTATAATTGCCCCAGGGCAGATAGCCTAGTATGAACCTATGAACCTATGAACCAACTCAAGTGCTCTATGTTGCACTGCATCTGAATTGTTTTAGTGTGTTTTAGCTGCTTTTCTGTATATATAGACTTTTCTGTATATGTAGACTAGCTACTTATTCTACTGTATTACTGGCTCTTAAATTATTTTTCAGTTGTGCACTTGCCTTGCTTCATTTAAAAAGTTTTAAATTGCTAATTTTGTAGAGTTTTAATTGTATTTACTGTTTAGGGCTACACACTCAAGTACGTTAGCATTTTCTGTGTTTATTTAGTGTATTATTGCATTGTTTAGCCTGTTTTAACCAAAAAAAAAACTACCTTGCTTGCTCGTTTCCCACCTTTCCTAGCTAGTATAGTCCAGATCCCCGGCTTTGCTAGTTTCAGGACTTTATTTTCTGTGTTCAGAGCTATCCAGACCTTGCTGTGGTAGAGGGAAGTCCTACTGCTTACCTGTGGGAATGGTGAGCTGCCTATCTAACACTAGAGGAGTGGTTTCCAGCTCTGAAATTGTAATTTTAGCCATTTTGGGCTGATTTCTATCCCTTTCAACTTTCTAGCTTAAAAATGCACGTGTTTGCCATTTTTCACATCATGCAGCACCGCTGGGCTACGGTTAAACCATTCCAGGTGCCAGAAAGTCTGCTGTTCAAATTTTCCCTTAGAACTAGCTGGTTTCTCAGTAGTAGCACTAAAATCTGAACCCCTGTGACTAGCACTTGCTCTAGAACTTGCTGGAAAGCACTAGGAAGTCTTAAACTGATACAAGCACTCAACTCTCTTTGTTAATAAGGAGAAATTAATCATAGGCACTAAACAGTCTATAATTGCAAAGTACCTTGCAAAGGTAAGGGGACACAGCTCTTGTACTTACAAAAAAGCAACTAAACAGGCATGTCCAAGGGTCAGCTTCCAGTAATTTCTCCTGTCCACCTGGTGAATCTGGGCATACTGGGGCAATGCAGCAACTACCTCATGTATACAGACAGCCCTCTCCTCCTACCACCCAACACTACAACCTGCGAGAGATGCGCTTACATAGCCAAACTGGAAGTAAAGCTCTCTCTCCAGCCAAGATTGTGCTAGACAGTCAAGAGGAGAAGGATAACACCTGCAATACACCTCAAGCAACACACAGACCTTCAAAACCCACACCATCAACACCCACACATAGCAACACTAAACCCACATATACGGAGGCTCTTAACATTAAGCTACTACTAATTTTCCCCACCTCAGCCTCTACCTTAGCACAACACCCTACACTCACTAATAATATGACCTTCCGAGTTCAGTCCACAAATGGTACCATAATAGAGCCAGACACTAATGCCAAACTACTTGGAGTTACTATCGATCACAAGCTCAAATTTGACATGCACATTAGCCAAACTATTAAAAATGTAAACAAAAAACTAGGCTCTATGTATAGAATTAAAAATTTTCTAACCCCTACTACTAAACTAACCATTGCACGTACACATCTTCTCTCCACTCTACTGTATGCCTCCCTGTATTCTCCTTCCTTAATAAAGCTGAGCTCAATAAACTCTCTAAGACTTATAATCATATTGCCAAATTGTAACAGGAGAACCATACCATACTCATCACTGTCTTAACCTAAAAAACTAGCCTGGTTAGAACTCCCAAATCTTCTTAAACTTAATCAACTTACTGAAGCATTTAAAATTATCAAGGAACCACATAAAACCCCCTCTTTAAACAAACTATTCATCCCCTATTCTAACCTCAGCTGCCTTAGATCCTCCAACAGTGAACTAATACAAACAATCAAAACTAATAACTTGGGAGGGATGCTCTTTACGCCAATTCCATTGGAAAACTATGGAACTCACTTCCCAGTGACCTAAGGCTAACCACCTCCCTGAGTAAGTTCAAAAGCAACCTCAAATCTTTCCTAAAAGAACATTGGCTATGTACCTGTACCAAACCTGACTAATCCTAAAAATACCAATACTACCAATACTACCCATACTATCCTGCTTTTTTCTCTCTCTTCTTTACTACTATTGTCCTAAACTATAGTAACAGGATCTCCTCACTGTAACAACCATAGCTATGAACTTCTACGAGCATATTTACTTGATATTTCTTTACCGACATATAGAGCCTATAAAATCAGCATTGATAATGTCCTAAAATCATATGTTTTTATTAATCTACTTGTCATAGGAATTACTTATGTTATAGCTAATTTTTAACATGATGTCTCTTCACACTAAGAAAATCTATAAACTGTACACACGCAACCCAAAACTTAACACTGTCTCACTTATGTATATGTTTTCCTTTTTACCTGGAACATTATAGCTACTGGTATAGAAGAAGATTATAGCTACTGGTATATCTCTACTTCGGACTACCTGACCATGTTATTAAGACATTGTTTTATGTCAAACCTAAACCTTGTCTCAATTAGGTATACGCTGTACTCTTTTTTCCCAGAACTTTCATGCAACTGTTATGTTAAACATTTTATACCTTACCATGTTATGTTGCCTTTTTGAATTGTAACTTAATACCTGTTTAACTGTGGAGCTTTTCTCCCCGGGTCTCTGCTGAAAAGGGATATGTATCCAGTTGGACTAACCCGGTAAACAAATGTAAAATAAATAAATAAATAAATAATTAACCTGCCCAAGCAACAAGGACCTCCGAAGCTGAAACGCAAACAAACACCAGTAACAACCAAAGTGACACATAGCTCACAACACCAGTGTTCCACCCAACAACAGCCCCTAAGGCAAGACAATGTACCCAACACTTTAGTCATAGGTGACTCTATAGTCAGGCACACTGATGCCCCACTCACGAAGTTGAACAAGGAGAAAATTACAGTCAGCTGCCTGTCGGGTGCCAGGATCCACCACATAACGCACGCACTCAAGTCACTCCACAACAAGTACAAATACGACTCTGTCATTGTCCATGTTGGTGTGAATGACTTGAGACGTATCTCCCTGGACTACATGAAAAGTGACATGGAAGAGCTCTCACATCATGTGGCCAAGGCAGGTATGACCCTAACCCTGAGTAGCATCCTGCCTTCACCCAGAATGATACCACAATATAAGGACAAAATGACTGACTTCAACAATTGGCTAAGCTTTTGGTGGCATTCAAAGGGGATCCAGTATCTGTCTGCCTGGGATGACATGATCGACAAACCACGATGCTTTGCCAGAAATAGTCTGCACCTGTCACTCCTGGGATTCAGGTTACTGGCTAAAGCTCTCGCCACCCCTATAGCGCCTTTTTTAGGCAAGGTTCAAAGGACAAAACCACCACCATCACAGATACAAGCATGCAAAATCTGAAGGTAATGCTACTCAACGCCAGAAGTCTAAACCTCAAAATGCACTCCCTCGAGGCACTCCTAAAAATGAAGAACATCGATATCTGTGCAATAACTGAGACCTGGTTCAAGACTTCAGAAAGCACCCCATGCAGTGCCAGACTACAACTCTTACCACAGTTTTTTGGCCACCAAACCAAGACTGAAACACTAAATGTGGAGGAGTGTCCATATTCACCAAGGATATTCACACCTCCAGGCTAGTTGCCCAAAACAATGCATCTGAAATTTTCCAGGTGCAACTAACACTAGGTAAGACTGCAATCCAAATTGTAGCTTGCTACAGATCCCCCACCATGCCCCAAGATTCTCACTACATCTTTCTAAACATACTGGACAATATTAAGATAGAACCAAACACCCTAATACTGGGTGATTTCAACTACCCTGCCATTAACTGGGAAAACTACTCGGGCGCCAACACCTTTTCTCAACGGTTCTTGGAGTTCATAATTTCCAATGCCCTGGATCAACTAATCCATTGTCCCACCAGGGACTCCAATATCCTAGACCTGGTCATTACCAACATGGGAGATAGATGCTTCACACCAGTGGTCACCCCCTCATTGGTCAGGTCTGACCATAAGCAAATCACCCTTGACCTCCACATCCCACCCCCACCCCCAAGTAAGGAAACCTCCATAAAAAATGTCTCCAAAGCCAACTTCATGCTATTCAAGTCAAAAGTGACAAAGTTCATGACACCCATGCAGATGGGAGCTGAAAGGTTGACTGCTGAATCCTACCCTAAGGCACTGCACTTGCACATCCACTCGTGCATGAATCATGCCATCCCAAATAGAACCAAGGCACTCTTCTCCAAAAAAAAAGGAAGTCAGTCTGGTTGTCCCCTGTCATAAGCAATCTATACAACAGAAGAAAGAGACTGTTGCAGGAAAAGAGGAAAATCCCAGGAAGCAAAAAACTCCCTTACCAGCCTCAGTAAGAAGCTGAGATCCCTCATAAAATCCTCCAAAGCTAGTTACGAAAATAAAATTGCCAAAAATGCCAAAGACATCCACAAAGCATTCTATAGTGATGTCAATAATCTAAATGGCAATGCTCAGATATGCTCTGAGCTACAACAGAATGGCATTAAATATACTGATCCCAAGGATATTGCCAATATCCTGGCAGATTGATTTAGTGCAAACTTCGCCCCCCTCTCATCCCCTAAAGGGCCCATCTTAATACCAAAAGATTGCCAAATTCCGGTAATCATGGCCACACAGGTAGAAACCGCACTCTCAAAAGCTAAGAATACAGTATCCATGGGACCAGATGATATCCTGGGCTGTGTACTACATGAACTAAAAAATGAACTGGCACCTCAAGTGTCATGTTTAAACATAGCCTCACCTCAGGCTTTGTTCCCACTGAGTGGGGCACAGCTACAGTTATCCCACTCACCTTGGATCCCAGGAACTATCATCCCATCAGTCTGACGAGCCTGATCTGTAAGGGCATGGAACGCATTATCATGGAACTTCTAAACAAAGAGATTGGCAGTCTTCAAACACTGGACCCCACCCAGTTTGGGTTCATGAAGGGCCGATCTTGTATCCTGAACCTGATTGACTTCTTCTAATCAGTCTCCAGAGCTGTGGACGAGGGTAAGGCGGACAACACAGCCTATCTGGACCTCGCCAAGGCCTTCGACACCATCCCCCACTTTGGAATTATTGATAAATTTACTAAGCTGGGCATAAATCCCTACATCACTCGATGGATTGCCAACTGGCTTACTGACAGAACCCAGACTGTAAAAGTAGCTGACTCGAAATCCAGCTCCAGGCAAGTGACAAGTGGAGTACCTCAGGGTTCACTCCTGGGACCACTCTTGTTTGGCATCTACTTCTCTGAAGTACAGGCCAACACTAAGAGACTCTGGCTAACACAGTTCGCAGATGACTGCAAACTGGGAGCCATTATTGAATCCCCAAATTATGTGGATATTCTACAAAAAGGCCTTACAGAAACAGATGCTTGGTGCCAGAGCCATGGGCTCAAGCTTAATGCCAAGAAATGTATAGTTATCCCCCTTGGTAAAAACATGTACCCATGAATTACCACATAGGTGGCAGTACACTAAACATTGAAACTGTGATGAGAGACTTGGGGACACAGGTAGAAAGTGGTCTCACCATCGATAACCACATTGCCACAACAGTCAGGAAATCCTTCTATGTGGCACACCTCATCACTAAGGGCTTTTCATCCAGAAAAAAGGAGGTCATTTTCCCACTGTACTCATCCCTCATTAGACTCATTATAGAGTACAATGCCCCGTTTGGTATGTACCTCACAAGACATCTGAA